>NC_039279.1:4133698-4296198 GCF_003368295.1 Carassius auratus | reverse complement strand
TCTCTATATTTTTTTCCTGTGCATTTATGTGGATGTGGGTGTGTGAAAAATAATAAATCATAGGCCAAAATGAATCTAAAGAGTTATAATTGTTCACTCTTTAGGCAAAATATGACACATTTTCTACTTTTATATATATATATATATATATATATATATATATATATATATATATATATATATATATATATATATATATATTGCTAAAAATAAAGCAATAATATTCGCTTTATGTGCAATGTGAACAATTAAATTATGCTTGGATTTTCCGCACTTCCAATTCCTCTATAATTTCCAGATCATAAAAATAATGTTTTCATTTATTGTGTGCATGTTTCAGTAGTGCCAGGCTGGTGGTTTCATATCCCTGAGCTGTTCGAGTCAGGCTGACTGGATTTGGCGCTATGGGTTTTATTTCCCAGGGTAGCATCGAATGGCCCGTGTTACATCACAGCTTTATCAGTGACTCATAGATGATGCCTTAGAGAACCGAGCTCTCTTATGAAAAAGCATGGCAGAGTCTACACACATCACAATGCCTGGATCAGTATTCTGAACAGATCGTATCACTCTGCCTCTGCTCTGTCAAGTTGTTGCATAATTGTGGGTCAATCTGACACCTCCTCATATCTTTTGTCTCCATCATTGGCTTCATGTAACCGCTCAGTATGCAGTCAGTAGCTCCTCTTTCTCTTTCATTTTCTCAGTCTTGTTTTTCTCCTGTCGGATAGAGTAGTTTTATTAATTAGGAGGCTCACCCTGTTCTCCCCGAGGATTTGTCCTGCTCAGTCAAAACACGAAAACATTTTGAGCCGTGTCATTGTCAAAACATTGCTCTAACCAAGACAAAAATGCAGTTTTAATAAACGATGCGAGTTTGGCGTGAAAGAAAACGCTCGTGTGAATAATGAAAGTTGAGAGGAGTCACTGGGAAATAATGGCACAGAAATGACACACTTTGCTTTAAAATGACTGAAAGCTGCTGCATTTTGTAGTATTTTAAACATGGACAATCAAAGGTACTACTATTACTCACAACACCACAATTGTTAATAAATTTAGTTAAGTGCTCTAGGGCTTAAATGCAAATGCTTACAGTGAGAAAGTCAAGGCATCAAAATGCAATTTTATTGAATGCGTTTTATAGTAGTGCTTTATAAAAAAAAAATAAAAAAAACCCTCTCTCAATATATAAATGTGCTGCTATATTTGTTTTTTTATATATAGTACTGTATGTATTTATTTTTTATTAATTTTTGGATTATTCATTTACGCTATCATTTATATTAATTTCTAAATTTGTATCTTTCTTTATTTCTTTCTTCCTTATCTTTAACCTGTTTGTTGTCTATTTTATTAGCTTTTATACGTTACAAATGTTCAGTAAGACATGTTGAAGAGGTTCTGGTATTGAACTGTAACTCTAAACAAGAAATAGTTGGAATCATTTATTTTCAGAACGGAAAATAATGTAAACACCAGCCTCACATTTAGTATGATGCTACTTTACATAAATCTCTTCTGGAGTCTATCTGACGGAATCTCATCTCAGATTTTTTGGGCTATAGAGTCACAGTAGTTGAGTGAGTCCATCCTGCAGGAGATACAACCCTTCCACCTCCTTTCTGATACATTATGACCACTGCTGTGTTTTAATAAGCTGGATAGATCCCAATATTCACCTCCTTTTGCTGCTAATCTTCACCTCGTGGTTAATTGGTAACTTCATCCTCCTGAATGGCTTGGACTGTCACCCCCAGCGACTGTGCCATTCTTTGTGCTTATTTAAATAACACCATATTGCTAATTGATTTCATGCTGGTGCATTAGCAGGCTGTTGCACAGACCTTGGCTGATCTTTGATGCCATTTAATATTTCACGACTACGCTCGGCTTTTAATTTTAGCACCCTTTATTCAGGCATGGCTTGTTTTGTTTTTGTACACCGAATTATATGAGCAGGTGAACTAGTTTGCAGATAGGTGTGCATTAGCATGGCATTGGAGGAATCATTTGATTGACATTTCATAAAGTATTGTGCAGTGTAATGATGCCTAAAGGCTCTCATGTCACCTTTATGAACGTATGAATTAGTCAGTGGACTAGTGGAGCAGTTAGTGTCTGGCCAGGTGAATGCCCTCCGTCCTTTATGCAGGTGGAAACCAAAGATGGCTTTCCCGAATAACCTTTAGCCCTTTAATAGGGCCTCTTTTGCTCTCTCCTTTGTGGCAGTGAGACTGAGAGGGGAAACCTCAGAAATGATGGTTGACCAGTGATTCTCATCAGTTTGACAGGCTTTTGTTTTGCCAGCTTTGGACAGCTTTTTTTTTTTATGAAAGATCTGTATATATCAGCATCGATTCAGTATATTAGATGATTTTTCTAAAGGATCATGTGACAGTGAAGACTGGAGTAATTGCTGATGAAAATTCATTTTTTGAGAGCATAATACTTCTTTCAGAAACATTTTTAAAATCTTACCGACCCCACATAATATAAAGCTGAAGTAAACGTCTCAAAATGTAAAATATAAACTCTTTGTAAATTAATTGTAAGATTTCTTAATATTTTAAAAAGATCACAGTACATACAGGTTTTAGTATTGACTATTATCAAAAGCAGGGATCATTTCAGGTGAGTGGAAACTGATCAGTGACCCAGTACTGATTACAGTGTGTCATTCTCTCGTGCCATGTAAACTATACTGGCACTAGTGTCTTAAGAATATTAGGATTGGCCAAACTGCCACGCTACAGCTGTCACTGTGTGAATGGTGGGATAACATAAACTCACACACCATATGGCTGAGAGCACGATAACTGTACTCTATACTAAATATATACCCCTTATGTGCATGAGACACATCTGACTCATGTGCATTAATATTCCTGACACTGAAGATGTTTCCCAATGTCAGCTACCAAACTACTAATCGCATATAAATATTTGATCTGAGAACAGTGAGAAGTATTTTTTTTTTTTTTCACATGGATTTATAGTATACCATTGAATAATGACTGAATACATAAGCTTAAGCAACAAAATATTGTTTATTTTTGTTCAACCAAGTCTAGCAGACCAGTGCAATTTTTGCCATTAAGTGTAGCAATAGCATATTTAGAAACAATTTAGAAATAGTACATTTCAGAAATTCAGGAAGCTTATAGTTGCTGGAACCTTCTGTAAAGTGCTTTTTAAGTAAAACACAATACTGTCAATTACATTCAGAACATTGGAAACACTGACTATTAGAAAACATCTCTCTGTTGCTTCAGAGGCCATAACATACTAAGTCCAACTCTCAGTAACCTTGGCTAAAACAATAAAGAGTTCAAAATAAACTGTTGCACCAACAGAATAATACATAGTTCAACATAAAGTGTAAAGTCCACGCTAGCTGCTATATGTTTTGCGTTGAGGTGATACTTGAGGCTCGATGTGCTGCGTGATATGCGAAAGCTAGTTGGTGCTCCAGTATAATCGGTCCGCCGACACTCATGCATTGAGAAACGTTCCGCGGTGCAAAAATACTTTATTAAAAATGCGGGAATTTTTTTTCTGTAATTAATTAATCTTAGTTAATGCGTTATTTTTGTGTAATTAATTAATCTCAATTAACGCTTTAAAGTCCCGGCCCTAATATATATATATATATATGTTATTTATTCCTTAAAGCTGACTTCTCAGCAGCCACTACCCTTATATAACTCGATAAAAACACGATGCATTTATTTCACCTTCTCATTCAAAGAGTTTTCTTTATTTTCATGACTATGAAAATTGTCGAGTCACACTGAAGGCATCAAGGGCTATTTGTCCAAGAAGGAGAGTGATGGGGTGCTGCGCCAGATGACCTGGCCTCCACAGTCACCGGACCTGAACCCAATCGAGATGGTTTAGGGGTGAGCTGGACCGCAGACAGAAGGCAAAAGGGCCAACAAGTGCTAAACATCTCTCAGGGAACTCCTTCAAGACTGTTGGAAGACTGTTGGAAGAGCATTGAAGCTCATCAAGAGAATGCCAAGAGTAGGGCTGGGCGATATGGCCTAAAAATAAAATCTCAGTTTTTTATTTATTTTTCCCCCCTACTTAAGGAAAGCAATAAGTACAAACAGCAGACAACTTAAAGCTAATTTTGCTTTTATTTAATCAAAAGTAGGGCTGCTCCGATCACGATCGGCCGATCGTTAATGCGCATCTCAGTAGTAAAGCTGGTTTTCTAATCAGGGGTAAATTCCCTCAGGTGCGTGATTTCACATCGAGAAAATGAAGTGGATTTGCAATCACGCATCTAAGGGAATTTACCGATGATTAGAAAACCGGCTTTACTACTGAGATGCGCATTAACGATCGGCCGATTGTGATCGGAGCAGCCCTAATCAAAAGCAAGACAAATGTAACCCCCATTTTCATATTCGGCTGGTGCTGCTGCTTTTGACTGCGATGGGCTTTAGGCAGCGTGGGGTCTCTTGCTCCACGTCTGTCGCAGCAAACCCATACCAGTTCCAAACAACAGATGATTTTATTCCTTTCTTGGGAGCAAACTTCCAACTTTCACCGGTAGCCATGTTGTAGCTTGCTGTTTCGTGTGTGCTATGATGTTTTGTGTGTGCTATGATGTTGTTGTTGTCGCTTGCCATACTGCCATGTGAAACTAACGCTACGGAAGCTCCGGGGAGCCAAAAATGTGCCATTACACAAAAACTCAATTTACTTATTTTTTTAATTGCCTGTAACAAAAAATTTGAATTAATTCATTCAATCGATTTTTCGCCCAGGCCTAGCCAAGAGTGTGCAAAGCAGTAATCAAAGCAAAAGGTGGTCACTTTGAAGAACCTAGAATATGACATATTTTCAGTTGTTTCACACTTTTTTGTTATGTATATAATTCCACATGTGTTAATTCATAGTTTTAATGCCTTCAGTGTGAATCTACAATTTTCATAGTCACGAAAATAAAGAAAACTCTTTGAATGAGAAGGTGTATCCAAACTTTTGGTCTGTACTGTACGTCACCAGACTATTTGCCTAATATTCCCGGTACTTTAGACCGTGGTGGAAACACAGAAAGCTACAGCTCTGTGGGCGAAAATAGTTCCTGTGGAAAACGTTCCTGGTACAATTGTCCCGGTAATTTCGGTGGAAACGCGGCCTGTGTCACTGTAACTGAGGTAAATGGCCTTTGTAGTTAATGTTAGGTGATAGCTAGCTGTGATTACCTGTAAAGCCTGGTGTCAGGTAGCAAGTAAAAGGCGAAAATGGTTATGAGATACACTCCGCACATAAATGCAGTGCATATAAAACCTGTAAGTTGTAACCAAATGTACTATTATTCATTTTTTCTTTACTTCATTTTCAGATGGTGGTGTTGATGGACCCCATGGAGGATCCAGATGATATTCTTCGAGCTCATCGATCCAGAGAGAAGACTTACATGTTTGATGTGACCTTTGATTATTCAGCCACGCAGGCAAGCCCATTCTGTGTCTGTGTATGTTTGTAAGAGTGGATCTGAAGCACGTGCATATATACATAAGTTAACATGCTTTCCAAAAGATCACATTTACGCAGTTTTATTTGCTTTTAAATGCATATGTGTTTACTGTGCGTCTTTGAATGAAATGGATGAAAATACATACACACAACATGTTTTGTATGTGCTTTCCTTAGGACGAGGTGTACAGATCCACCACTAAAGCCTTGATTGAAGGTCTCGTATCAGGGTACAATGCCACTGTTTTTGCCTACGGACCCACAGGTCAGTACAGATACACAGGAACAAATAATCATACCAATGTCTTTTTAAAAAAAAAAAAATTGTTATATCTTGGTAATTGTATAACAGTCTTGTAATAGTGCCTTTGATTTAAACTTAACTAAAATAAGGCTTGGAGCTAGTAAATTTTTATCATTACAAGCAATGTTGCCCAGTCATACTCACAAAAACAAATTGCACAACAAAGTTTATGTGTGAGAAAAAAATCTAATCAGTAGGGTTTTAGACCCAAAAAAGACCCAAATATGTAATAATGATTGGCAAAACATGATATTTAAGGGTTCAAAAAAAAAAGTCACCCATTGTTCATTTACATATGTATTCATGTATGTATGTTCTTACAATGAATTGCCATCAAACTGGGCACTACTAGTACTAGGGCACAAGGATTAAGCCTTATCAACCTGATCTTCTTTCCTCCTGTTTACGGAACAGGTTCATTCAACAAAGTCGCATGCACGGATAAAAAAAAACAAAAAAAAAACCCTTTACAATTATTTAATATTTTAACCTATAGCTTACTGAATTCCAGCTGTTAGTAGCACATTATATGGTAATAAATGCCTTAATTTAAGACCGGTTTTAATTGTTGCTTTGAATTGAATAAAAGTTTGTTCCTGGAAACCAGATGTCCGTGTGGCTCCTGTGTCCTCGTGTGCTCTAATCTGTCCTCAGAGTGACTTTTACTGACTGTTCCTGTCTGTGGCCGTGGCTATATAAAGCTTAGATCTGTGCTCAGCCTGACTGGATAAAAGCTACCTGTAACATTATGTATCACTCACTATGACTCACCTCACACCTGTGCCTTCTGTTTATGCCATGCTGATGAACATACACTAATTATCTATAATTATTTAACACTTGTGATAAGAGGTAGTGTAGTTTAGAGCACAGATTTTCAACTGGTACGCCTGCTTTGTATCACAGGCAGCAGGAATGATGCTATAGGCAACAAATAAAATTAAAACAAAATGCCATTTTTAATTATTTACATATGGCATTGTGTCGTGTCAGGCAATAAAATGAGGTTAAATTGTGTTCCTAATAAACAGATGTGTGTGTTCGCAGGTTGTGGGAAGACTTACACTATGCTGGGAACAGACAGAGAACCTGGTATCTACGTTCGCACATTAAATGACCTATTCAAAGCCATTGAAGAAACCAGCGATGACATGCAGTACAGTGTCTCGATGTCCTACTTGGAGGTGAGATATTAATGTGGTTGCTAAATAGAAATTTAGCAGCCACTTGTCTCTTTTTTTTTTTCTCTCTCACAAATAACCTGGAGATTCGATATGTAGAGCTTTTAAAGATATTGTCACCCTACTGTCATGCACACAGTAAAGTAAATTGCCCTCAGTCAGTTTTGAACAATTAAAAAAAAAGGTAACGTCTTAAGTGTTATGTAATAAGATAATCATCAGGCCCATGCGGAGCGTCTGATGGCCCGTCTGTTTATCAGCTCTGTTTGCGTGAGGGAGGGGTCATCTTGTCGGCTTAGTGACTATCTCAGCATCTTTGATTACAGTGATGTTGTATTGATACTCGAAAGCTTGTTTCACCATTGAGTCGTGATGGACTTGGCAAAAGTTTACTCAAAACAGATACATGCAACCCTGATCCCCTACTGCGTTAGCCTAGAAACAAATTACTATGCTTTTATGTGACAGGCCAAATTACACAGGCCTGCATCTTGAAAGAAAATACCTGCTGACTTACAAGGCCTAATATAATATAATTTGATAATACCAAGTTCAAAAATATCAATTATAGTATGTATATATAATTTATTTGATATTTTTGAGCTGAGCTCGGTGCTTGGGTACCTCCTTTAGTGTGAGTCTTTGAATTTTTTTTTTTTCACATTTTATCTTCCGGGCCTTCAAACTCATTTGCTCTGTCCTGTTTTTGATGGTTGATTTGTGATCACATGTGTGAGCTGACAACAGCAACTTCAATTCTTGGTGTCTTTTTTCCCTCTCTGTCTCACAGTCTTTCTGGACAGTCTCATTGCTCGTTTTGTCAATCATAGTCAGTTCAGCAGCATGTAGTTAATGTCGCTTGACAATGTGTCATTTCTCCTTTACCATGGTGAAAGTGCTCAGACATCACTTCAGGTCTTTGGTAGAATCCCTGACAGTCCTTTGCTTTTTTATAGTATGCACTTGAACCTAATATTTTAATTATATAAACATATATTACAAATTGTTAATATATTTATATAATTACAGAACATGTGTGTGTGTGTGTGTGTGTGTATACATACATATACATGTGTATATGTGACACTGGACCACAAAACTGCATCATCTGAAAGCTGAATAAATACTTTTTCCATTGATGTATGATTTATTAGGATATGACAATATTTGGCTGAGATACAACTACTTGAATATCTGGAATCTGAGGGAGCAAAAAAAAATCTAAATACTGAGAAAATCGCCTTTTGAAGTTGTCCAAATGAATTCTTAGCTATGCATATTACTAATCAAATATTACGTTTTGATATATTTACATATTTAAATTTACAAAATATCTTCATGGAACATGATCTTTACTTAATATCCTAATGAATTTAGCATAAAAGAAAAATCAAACATTTTGACCCATACAATGTTTTTTTTTTTGGCTATGTATTGCTAAAAATATACCCCAGCAACTTAAGACTGGTTTTGTGCTCCAGGGTCTCTCAAACACACACACACACACACATATATATATATATATATATATATATATATATATATATATATATATATATATATATATATATATATATATATATATACATATATACATATACATATGCATGCAACATTGAGCACGTTTACATGCACACCAGTTAACTCATAACTCACAAATATCAGCTTATTAAAATAACCAGTTTTCCCCGTTTACATGCACATCAGTAACCTGACAGCGCAAGTAGGCTGCGTTTACATGACTTCATTAATAAATAATTTGCTTATCTGACTCGAGAGTATTTCATACATTTGTCCGTTGTGATGTTAAATTAAGCTTGCAACATGTCGGGAATCTTACAGCTCATATATTACCCTCTCATGCAGTTATAAAGGCCAGTTCACACCAAGAACGATAACTATAAAGATAACGATATTAGCGTCCACACCAGCGAACGATATTGTCTGTGTATTCTAAGCAGACGCGCGTCTGCTGCTTTAAATTCTCGAGCTCATTACAGCAGGATTGATTCTGATTGGTTGGCAATACTTTTATCGTTCATCAGAAAAAAAATCGTTCTGAAAGTGATCCAACGATATCGTTTCTCTGTGCCTGTATCGTTATAGTTGTAGTGTGGACTCAGCTATTCTTTAATATTGAAAACAATTTTTAGAACTATATCTTTATCGTTATCTTTATAGTTATCGTGCTTGGTGTTAACGGGCCTTAAACCTAGTATTTTAACTGAACCACTTTACTTTTGCTGCACGAGATAACAAATTTTTATAATTTTCGGAGTCATCAAAAAATCTGATTTTGTGATACATTTCCTTCTTTCTTTACTGCAAGAGGTTTGCTCGGTCTAGATGCGCTTAAATCTGCATTAACAATGCGTTCCTGTCATGTATCACACATGCATGCTTCAATAAGCCAACAGAAAGCTGGTTATAGTGTTTACATGCTGTGTGAAATCGGAGTAAGAGACAAAAAACGACCTGTTGCAACTGGTTTATGCTTGGCCCATTTATGACCTTACTCTGGCTTATTAAGCATAATCTGCTAAAGCATAATTGTGCATGTAAACACACTCATTTTTATTATTATCATATTTCTATCAAAAATATATTTTTAATAACTGTTATACAAATACCATTACGATAAGAAACACCATAATAAAACAATAATTGAGTTTAGCTACCGTGTTTCTGCACGTTGTATTTATTTGAAACATAAAACATTATTTACCTCGTTTGTATCTGCGAGGCGTTCTTTACTCATTTTCCCTGTGTTTTAACATCAGTAATTATGGCTGTCCAATGTCTGACTTGACTCTATGTATTTTGCACGCAGGTATTATATACAAATACTGTATATGATTTGACTATCAGTCGAAAATCGGCAAGATTCGAAAATTCCGATGCGACTATGAAAATCCTTAGTAGGGGAAACCCCTAATACACATGTAGACATACAGATTTGTTGTGACTTCTTCGGGGTAAAGGGGGTTGATTGGAATGTGCAGACCTATAAGTAAGACACTCCATCCACAAACGGAAAGAGCACAGTGCTCTCCTGTCTACTGCTTTTCTTACACTTTCACATTAAAACTGCTGTTTACATTGGGCCTTCCAAATGCTCAAGGGGACGCTTCCCTGGAGAGAAAGCATTTTTATTCTCGGCTTCTGTGGTTTAGCTACAGACCTCCAGGTTTATCCTCCTGTTTTTATCTCTTTCCATCCATCTATGTCTTTAGTAGGTCTTTTACTCTTTCTCTGTCAATGGATTATTTTCATACCGTCAGCATCACCCTAAAATGATCACATGCTTACGGCACATCACAGTGACCTCACTGACAGTGATGAAAGATTACGTTCAGGACGACTTAAATTGAGAGGTGACCACCGATGGCACTCAGGATGTGGTCTTGTTCTAAACTGGGTTGAATGAAGCCTATTGAAATACTCTTTAAATGCAACATTCATCTCTCCACACTAGCATCCTGAAAATACTGAGTAGGACAGTTTGTACCACAAATTCTGGATTTTGATTGGTTGAAATTCCAAGGTGTTTATTAGTTTATGCTACTCCACTGGTAGAGAATGCTACTGGAAAGGTCACAGTTTGCACGTTCTGATATTCATGCACTGCAAGCCACCTCAGATAAAAGAGTCTGTCAGAAGAAGGAATGTAAATGTCAAATGCATAAACAATGATGGTCATCTTGGAATCTGAGCATGGTCTTTAATCTGTTTTTATTGTGTTTCAGATCTATAATGAGATGATAAGAGACCTGCTAAATCCATCATCTGGGTTTCTGGACCTGAGAGAGGATTCGAAGGGAGAAATTCAGGTCGCAGGAATCACAGAGGTCTCCACCATTAATGCACGAGAGGTCAGTTAGACCCATTATTTAGGGCCCTTGTTACTTTACAAGAATTATTTTGAAAGTTTTTTTTTTTTTTTTTTTTTTTAAGTAAATAAGTACTTTCACAGTAGTCATTGTTCATGATCATTTTAAAAGCATAAAAAATCATATGATACTTCACTGTAAAAAATAGTGGTGTATATTTAAGTAAGTATTAAACTTTAATTCAACAGTTTTATTGATCAAAAGTGACAGAGTATTTTTTGTGTCACAGATGATTTTCATAATAAATGCTATTCTTTTTATTGATAATTTTGAAAATAATGATCAGAGTCTCTGCGAATATATTAAGCAGCACAGTTGATAATTAATAATAAGAAATGTTTCTGAAGCCCCAACTCAGTATATTAGAATGATTTCTGGGATCATGTGACACTGAAGACTGGAGTAATGATGCTGAAAATTTAGCTTAGCATAACTTTTAAAAATATATTAAAAGAAAATAATATATTTTAAATTATAATAATTCACATTGCAGTTTTACTATATTTTAGATCAAATAAATGCTGCCATGGTGAGCATTAAAGACTTCCTTAAAAAAAAAAAAAAAAAAATCTGATCAACCTGGATGTTTTCTCTGTTCTCTCTCTCTCTCTCGCTCTCTTTCTCAGGTCATGGAGTTGTTAATGAAAGGAAACAAACAGAGAACTCAAGAGCCGACAGCAGCCAATCAGACGTCTTCTCGTTCTCACGCTGTGCTGCAGGTGGGCGTGCGGCAACAGAGCCGATGTCGCGACATCCTGCAGGAAGTGCGATTCGCACGTCTCTTCATGATCGATCTGGCAGGGTCTGAACGGGCTTCACAGGTATGATGATGTGTGTGGGTGCGACATTTCTAGGTGCGAAACATAAAGGTCTATTCCTCTTTTAGTTTAGATAGAATATAAAAGCACCGTGGGTGAGCTCAGACGGATGTCTATAAAGTTGGTAATCACTAATATCAGAGCTATCAATCTTTCTTTTTAAATAAAAGCTGGCACAGTTGGCGCCAGCTATATTCAGAATCATATATCAGCCAGTGACGAGCGAACAATTCCAACTGATTTACCTATCAGGGATAAACTTGAAGGGGAAATAAAGACAACTAATATGAAAATATTTGTTGATTATTAAATGCATGATGATGCATGAGACACCTCCACCTAGTCCAGTGAGGTGTTTTTAATGAAAGACGTGAATCATTTTTAATGTTAAGTGTATTTCCACTCCCTGCATGAGGTGGGAAGATATGAGAGAACACATTTAGAGAGCGTCCCATGTATTTGCCATGGAAACAGTTAAAAATGTTTACCACTCAGGCCCCCCTTGGGTTTAAACATGCATGTGACAAACACAAAAGCAGATCACGTTGTTTCTGGTTATGGGCTATTGGTGCTCGGAAACAGTAGTGCTTGTTTGTGCGCTTTTCAGAAAATGAGACATACAAGAGCGCCCCCTGTTGGAACAGACTTCCTATCCTAGACTGACTGTTTTATGACTGTGCAATAACTACTGTTTCTACTCTCAGACGCAGAACAGAGGTCAGAGGTTAAAAGAAGGAGCTCATATCAACCGCTCTCTGCTCGCACTGGGGAACTGCATCAATGCTTTGAGTGAAAAGAATGGCAACAAATACGTCAACTATAGAGACAGCAAGCTCACGCGGTTGCTCAAGGTACAGATAAGCGAATCTTCATGAACAAAGATGCTTGTGGGATGTTTTTCTCGATCATGGTTGTCTTACTAAGGTTTTCTGACGTTTGCAGGATTCTCTAGGAGGAAACAGTCGGACGGTGATGATTGCTCATATAAGCCCTGCATCTCTGGCCTTCGAGGATTCACGAAATACCTTGACTTATGCCGACCGTGCCAAAAGCATCCGCACACGGGTTAGTTTAACATGACAAATCAATGCACAACCTAGTAATCTTCCTACTTAATAACCTAGCTATTACCATTCCAAAGTTTTCTTTGTCAGTGAGATTGTTGCATCATTTTTGTGACCGTTTCTCAAAATATATGTTTTGTAAAGAGTTCCCCTGTACCCTGTTATTCTTCCTGTGCAGGTAAAGAGAAATCTGTTGAATGTGTCCTATCACGTCGCCCAGTACACCAGCATCATCTCTGACCTGCGCAGCGAGATTCAGCGGCTGAAGAAAAAGATAGCAGACCAGGCCAGCAGACCGCTCAACCCGGACAGAACAGACATCCGCCATGTTCAAGGTAACATCCTGTCTGTAAGAAGTGAAGTGATGTGTTACATTGATACCACCTCAGTTTTACTTTGAATCCCCAGATATTCTATTCTATTCTATTCTATTCCGTTCTATTCAAATCTAATCAATTATTTTCTGCTTGATTCGATTATATTCGATTTAAGTAGATTATTTTCTAAATTATTGTGTTCTATTCTATTCTAATACATTATTTTCTGTTTGATCAGGTTATTTTCTAATCGATTCTGTTCTGTCATATTCTATTCTTATCATTTTTTTTTTTCTGTTAGTTTGATTATTATCCATTATAATAATCAATTCTATTCTTTTGTGTTCTGTTGTTTTCTTTTTGATTATATTCTTTTTAATTGTTTCTAGTCTATTCTGTTCTATTGTGTTTTCTGTTTGATTAGATTATTTTCTAAATGATTCTGTTCTGACATATACTGTTCCGTTCTAGATGAAAATCTGTTTGGTTAGATTATTTTCTAATTGGTTGTATTATATTCTATTTTGTTATATTCTATTATTTTCTATTTTGTTAGAATATCATTTTAATTTAATGTGTTCTATTATATTATATTATAAAACAAAACTATGATGTATTTAATATATTATTTTGACTATATTGTTTCTAAATTGTCACTGATAATTTTCTGCATAGATTGTTTTCTATTCTATTTAAAGCTAATACATTATTTTCTGCTCATGTGATTTTCCAGTTGAGTAGATTATTTTCTAAATTATTCTGTTCTAATAAATTATTATATTTCTATTCTAATTCTATTCTAATAAATTATTTTCTTTTTGATCTGGTTGTTTTCCTAATTGATTCTGTTAGGTCATATTCTGTTCTTATCTATTTCTTCTGTTAGTTTGTTTATCATCGATTATTATAATATAATATATATATATATATATATATATATATATATATATATATATATATATATATATATATATATATATATATATATATATATGTGTGTATATATGTTCTGTTATATAATAAAAAATTTGAATGATTAATTTAATATATTATTTTGACTATACTGTTTCATTAGATTATTTTCAGAATTTTCACTGATAATTTTCTGCATAGATTGTTTCCTATTCTATTCTTACTCAAATGTGTATCCTAACATAATTGTTTTTCTCTGTGTGTGTGTGTGTGTGTGTTTGCCTCTAGCGGAGGTGCAGGCTCACTCTTCTCGGTCTGAGATGGACCAGCTGCGGGAGCAGCTGATCGATGCGTTTAGACAGCAGATGGACATCAGGAAGCGTCTTATGAAGCTGGACAACAGCAACATGGAAATCCAGATAGACACATCCAAACACCTGCTGACAATCGCAGAGTGAGTCTTCATTCTGTACACAAGCCAAAACAAAATCACAGCTAAATACACACTGGCCCTAAAGCCATTTGGACATTTAAGTCAGAAGGTGGTCAAATGCTTATAATAACAGAGTTGTCAGTTGTTACATCATTTCAGACTGAACAAATTTATTTTGTGAAATGTTTTATTTTAAACATTTGCTTGCTATCTTTCGTTTGAATAAATGCTTGGCTATTGAAATCTTGTCCGTCTCCATCTAGCTGGGAGCAAGAACGCTTCAGGAGAAGAAAGAAGTGGCAGAGCGAGAGGAGGAAGGAGAGTTTTAATAAGGATGAAAGTGAGAAAGACTCAGACTCTCCAGAATCTATGTCTGACAGCACAGAGATACAAGAGGTGGTCATTGCCAGAGAGAACCTTGTCACGCTCATGGCTGAGCAGAAGAAAATACAGAAACAGAAGGTAGTGTTCCTACTAGCCACTAGAGGGTGGAACAACACCTCAAAAAAACTCCTTGATGTCTGATTCCTTTTAGCGAAGTTCAGTCAGTTCATTTCAATGAACTTGTTATAATGATATATATATATATATATATATATATATGTAGCCAAGATGAAACTACTGTGAGATGAAATTTATTAAAAAGACTGGCAAGTTATGCATCTGTCTTTTAAGGCAACATCCTAAATAAATGACACCAAATTGGAACACTCTGCATAGGCGTCACATTCTTCTTCAGTGCATACTTCCTTTCTGCTTTTAGACTGAGACTCCTTATAAGCAAAGATCATTTGAACATGACTTCCAATGTTAAGAAAGTGAATCAGCACATTAATTAACCATAGTTCTGTCATCCTCTTTAGGCTGGATTAGAGCAGCACCTGGCAGAGATCAGAGAGAAAGCACGACGTCTTGAAGAGCTTCTCCCCCGCCGCGTGAGCTCAGAGGAGCAGAGGGAAGTGCTTTGCCTCCTCTGCAAGGTTCACGAGCTGGAGATCGAGAATGCAGAGATGCAGTCCAGCGCACTGCTTAAGGACAATGTGATCCGACAGAAAAACGTGGTGGTGCAGCGTTTCGAGCAGCACAGACACCTCTGCCATGAGATCATCCAGCAGCAGCGGCAGTTTATTGATGGTGAGTCAGTCGAAGGAATAAGAAATGGCACAGAAATCTCAGCCAGAGATGAATCGGGCCAAACTGTTAGGCTATAGTTTTGCAAATGATGCAATATGAGGGGTCAGTTCAAGTTGAAAATAAATAAATATATTCTTGTTGAATAAAATAAATGTTGTAAGAAGTTCTGGTGAATGGTGGTGTTTTTGCAGATCACAGTCTCCTGGTTCCTCCTCATCTTCAAGAGCTTTATGAGATGTATATGAAGGAAATGGATGAGAAGAACTTGGACCGAGTTGTGGCCCTGGATAAGTTCACCATTCGTACTCTTAAGGTACGTCAAGCAGGCATTTTTAAAGGGCTCGTTTTCAAATGCTCGTTTTCACTCAATATCCTGTTAATCTTGAGTACCTATAGAGTAGTACTGCATCCTTCATAACTCCAAAAAGTCTTTAGTTTTATTATATTCAAAAGAGAAAGATAGTCTGTACCGATTTTTCCCGGAAAAACACGAGCGCCTAGAGGCGTGACGTGTGGGCGGAGCTAAAGAATCACGAGCGCCAGTAGGCTTTTGCGTTGAGAGCGTTTGGAAGCTGTGACACAGATCCAGAGGTTGAAATTTAACAAGAGCAGTAGTAACGACGTCTCTATGTGGTATGTATTGAAACTGTATATATTTGTTTAGCGGTTTTGGAAAATGACTAAGTTCCACTTTATATCGTCTTTTTTTTTTTTTTTTTTTTTTTTTTTTTTTTTTTTAGCTGTACATGTGGAAAGTGCAGTTTGATGACAACATCGCATGTTGTTTACTTGATGTGCTTACGCGCCGATAGCTAAGTTAACAACACAGAGATATTTGAAGCAGTTTTACTCACCGCCTGCGGTTCCAACACACAATCATGACCCTTTTTCGTCGGGACTGAATCATCAAGAAATAAACGATGTGCAAATCCGGCGTCAAACTGGGCCTTGTTTGTAAAACAAGCATCTTCGAAATGCAGGGAACAAACAAAAACACTTGCACAACTCCGTTGATGCTCTGTAAAAATAAACTCCATCCACTGGTCCCTTAATGCTGTTTCTCTTTTGGTAATCTGTGCAGGGTTGTCTTGCCGTCGCAACCAAAAACACACGTCTTTTGTGACAATTCGCTCTCGCTCTGATCAGTGAAGTCTATTGTGCTCTCACTCAGTGCGCTGCTCTACGGGAGTGCGCGCTCTTCCGGGAGACATGCCCTCAGGACCCATATAAGGAAATTCCGCTCCATCTAACGTCACACAGAGCCATACTCGAAAAAAACTTTCTGAAACTTGTGACAAACCGGAAGGAGTATTTTTGGAACAAAAATACTCCTTCAAACGTACAACTTAATTTTTTTAACTTTGTCCATGTTTAGCATGGGAATCCAACTCTTTAACAGTGTAAAAACTCAGTATGCATGAAATAGCATTTCACCCCCCCTTTAAAGTGAACATGAAATCAAAACGGACTCGATTTACTTTGTGAATACATAGGACTGTTTATATTTTGCACAAAACATCAGTGCACATTATTCCAAAGAAACAAAATCCTGCCTAACATTTTCCTTCACCTGGAATTGCATCATGTTATGACCGTAGAATGAGTTTCACAATGACTTTACACACTCTTCAAGAGAGGGACAGGATAAGATCATGAAGGAACCGAGTGATCATTTTCACATATTTTCTGACATATATCTTTGTAGGACGTTCCCCTGCCCAAGATCACCCTCCCCAGCAGAGGTCGTGACCCCTTGCAGGAGATGGATTCAGACCAAGAGAGTGTTCACACACTGGGTTCAGACAACAGAAAAGGGCGGACAAAACTGAGGAGACACACGCTGCCTCCCATTCTCCCAGAGCCTGATGGGTAAGAAGAGCTTAAAGAAAATTCATTTGATGCTTTTTTTTTATTCTTGAGCTAAATTTATATTTCATTTTTAAAATGTAATGGCCCAAAAAAACTTGAATTTTGTGAATATGAAAATAATAAGAGGAAGGAATATTATGCATTCACGAGTACACTGCGTGCGGACATAAAGAAAACTGTAATATACTGTAACTACCTCCCTCATTTTGTGCTAAAGGGGTCTGAGTTTGATCACATGCTTTTACTTATAAGTTACAATGTGTCTCCTGCCCTTACAGAGTCCGAGTGTTTAAGAGTAGTCACAAACAGATGAAGAACTCTGTCGTAATGACTCCTCCACCCATTCACATCAGTGGCCAGGGCAACAGAGAGGTGAGCTTCTGGGAGTTTACATTTGCCACTTAGTGTAATATAGTTTAGTTTTTTTGATTATACACTAATGTTCAACGCTTTGGTGTCGGTAAGTACTGCAAGTCAGTAAGAATGTAACAAAATTATTTCTATTTCCAAAAAAATAAATGAATTTTTTTTTTATCTTTTAAACCAAAAGAGTTCCAAATCAACATATCAGAATGATTTCTGAAGCATCATGTGACACTGAAGACTGGAGTAATGATGCTGAAAATTCACAATAATACATTAGATTTTAGAATGTATTAAAATGGAAAAGAATTGTAATGATATTTCACCCATGTTACTATTTTATGTGTATTTTTGATCAAATAAATGGAGTTTTGGTGAGTATAAGAGATATACTGACCCTTTTAAAATGAAAAAATAAATAAAAATAATAATATATATGGATGAAAACCGGGAGGCTTGTGACTGTCCCATTGACTGCCCAGTAAATTACACTGCATAATTTACTTGGCAGTTTATAGGAAATTCTTAAAACTACTGGTTTTCATCCAAAATATCTTAAATTGAGTTCCAAAGACGAACAAAGCTTTTATGGGTTTGGAACGACATGGGGCTAAGTGATTAAAGACAAAATTATCATTTTGGGATGGAGTATCCCTTTAAAGGCTAGAGTAATGACTGCTGAAAATTCTGCCTTAAATTTTTTTGATCAAATAAATGCACTGACCCTTTTAAAATGAAAAAAAAAAAATATATATATATATATATATATTTTTTTTTTTAGTATACTGGATAAATAAGTGCATCTGACACAATGCTGACTGTATCTCTGCAGCTGTTGCCATCTGTCCTGGATGATGCTCTCAGATGCAGCCATCTCAGTCACAGTATGAGCAGCCATCTGGACTCCTCACCCGAGAGCAGCGAGAATGGCACAGATGCTCCTCTGACTCCTAAAGGTAAGAGTTCCTCTGCTTATTCATCTTTGTGCTTGTCACACAGCTCTCTGAAACACTTGATGCTGATTGGCCAGTTGAGGCATTCTGCAGGTTATTTTTATACAGTGACTGCTAAACTATAGCAACCAAATTCCTACATGGCTTCTTCTCATAATGCATTAATTCCAACTTACATAATGTCTATTTAATTAGTCATAGTTTCTATTTTCCCTCCAGAGAGACAGCAGATTCTAAGAGGTGTGCAGAACATCGCGGTCAAGGCTGCTCGACGCCGCTATAAAGTGCTAGAAATAGATTCCCTGCAATTGCCCCCGCCACCTTCACCCCTAGATCCCAAGAAGCACAAGAGTAACCTGTCTCTGACCGAGGCGCCCCCTAAAAGCCTGGTGCTATGGCGGGGAAGACAGCCCAGTCCAGAGCTACGCCACGCCGCCTCTGATGACAACCTGTCCAGCAGCACGGGAGAGGGACCCGCGCCCAACGGCACATGGACTCGGCCGCGGAACCGGCAGGCTGTTAAGAACCCCGCTCCACGAGAGCAGGACTTTGAGGGTCGCAGACGCAAGAGGAGATCCCGCTCGTTTGAGGTCACAGGACAAGCAGTGAGTTTTTAGACAAAGGAGCTTTTGTGCTAATGGATGAATCTCACTAAACTTGTTCAGGTCATAATTTATGCCAAAAGGATGAGAAGTTGTATTTTGCATAATTAAACTCAAAAGCAGTTTTAGGACCATTTATTTTCATGACCGTTAAGCATATTGTGTTAATGTAAGCAGCAAGGCAGAATTTTCAGCAGTCATTACTCTAGCCTTTAAAGGGATACTCCATCCCAAAATGATAATTTTGTCATTAATCACTTAGCCCCATGTCGTTCCAAACCCATAAAAGCTTTGTCTTTGGAACACAATTTAAGATATTTTGGATGAAAACCGGTAGTTTTAAGAATGTCCTATAAACTGCCAAGTAAATTACACAGTCATGGTCCAGAAAAGTGTGTAAAGCATCATCAGAATAGTCCATCTGCCATCAGTGGTTCAACCGTAACATTATGAAGCAACAAAAATATGGCTCTTGTTCTGTCAAACCTTTGCAATCAATCCAGAACGGGGCAGCAAGATTAATTTTTAATGAGCCGAAAAGAAAACACGTCACACCTTGTTTATTGTTTATCAATTTCCACTGGCTTCCAATAGCTGCTCGCATAAATTTCAAGGCATTGATGTTTGTCTACAAAACTACCACTTGCTCTGCACCCATTTACCTAAATTTGTTACTTCAGACTTCAGGGCTCCAGACTGCGACCAATTGGTCGCATTTTGCGACCAAATTTTGAGAGTGTGCGACTGAATTTTACATCCAGTTGCACATGTGCGACCAGTAGATTTGCACACGCACGCACGCAAACACACACACACACTTGCACACATACTAATGAGACGCGAGCACATTGAACACATTGAGTGATGCCTGTCTGTGAAGCGGCAAATGCGCGTGAGAAGAATAGGGAATGGCCACTGTAAGTGGCTAAAATGTGTGGAGGGGGAGGGGCCTAGAGATAATTCAGCGCGCGTAAACATCTGTGGGAAGGAAACAGAGACAAATATCTTCACAACCTGATATGTGAGTGCGTCTGAGCTATGAGCAAGCGAACTATTGATTCGTTCTTCCGACCTGCGGCTAGTGTACCAGTGCCAGAGTCTACAGTGTCACCGTCAGATGATGATTCAGAGTCAGAGGTTGGTGTGACGAAAAAAGTCTGCACCAGGGCCGGCCCGCAAATGCTAAGGGCGCCACTCATCCATAGGGGTGCCAGAATGAGTGAACTAGTGAATTTTTTTTATTTACATATTTTTTTTTTATAATAGGCTACTATTTAAAAAACATTAATTCGAAATACTTCCAAATAAAGCAAAAAAAAAAAAAAAAAAAAAAAAATCTGGCTCTTCAATCTTCCCCCGCCCATCGAGTGCTTGAAGTGCGTCAGAAACAGAGTGCGCGCACGATCAGTTGTTGGTAATTTGTTGTGTAGCGTGCCCGACGCCGCATCCAATGTAGACAGCACTGCTTTTGTTAACAAAAAGCTCGTAGAAACGGGCCTGGCAGCTCACGCCAGTTCTAGACACGGTGAAAGTTTCCTGATTGTGACGGAAGGCCGAATTTACATGACACATTATAAATGAGCATAGTCTGCGATAGATACAGTGCCAAAAAGAAGAGAAGAGGATAAAGACAGAGGTAAAGAGATGTAGTGAAAGAACAATTTATTGCATAGGAGTAAGATACTATAATTTCATGGCAGTTATTTTTACCTTAAACTTAATGTTAGCAGTTGATCTGAGTCCCCAGACTGTGATTTTGTACAATCATGTCATTTTTAAGACATATTTTTTATTATCACTTTTTTATTAATGTTTTACTCTACATTTGTGCAGTTTTGGGGGGATACAGTACAGGCCAAAAGTTTGGAAACATTACTATTTTTAATGTTTTTGAAAGAAGTTTCTTCTGCTCATCAAGCCTGCATTTATTTGATCAAAAATGCAGAAAAAATGTAATATTGTGATATATTATTACAATTTAAAATAATTTGTTTTCAATTTATTATACTTTAAATTATAATTTATATCTGTGATGCAAAGCTGAATTTTCAGCATCATTACTCCATTCTTCAGTGTCACATGTGACATCCAATCTATCACATGATCCTCTAGAAATCATTCTAATATGATGATTTATTATGAGTGTTGGAAACAGTTCTGCTGTAATGTGTGTGTGTGTGTGTGTGTGTGTGTGTGTGTATATATATATATATATATATATATATATATATATATATATATATGCTAAAGCATGAACACAATGACAGGGTGAAATGGGCTGTGATGCATGGGGCGCCAGGTAAAATCATGCCTAGGGCAGCAAATTGGTCAGGGCCGGCCCTGATCCACACTCACCATTTTCGAGAAGACTGGCTGTAAGAATTCAGATGGCTGAGGTACTACAAGCATTAGAACTACCTTTCACCAAATACAAAAGCCAGCTCGACCTTCAAAGGAAGAATGGCTTAAAACTTAACGAAACATACAACAACGATACAGCATGCACACAAACTTTTTTACTAAGCACATTTTTTATTCTGAGTGTATGGAATTTTGTTTACTATTTGTACTGTCATGACAGCGATGGTGCTGTCAGTTTATCTTGTTGTTGCATCTTCAAAAGTGCTGAATAAAATGTGACACTGAATTTGAAACAGCACATTGTAATTTCTGCATCTATTATTAAAGTATTTATTAGTAATACAGTGGAAATTAGTAGATTTGGTTAGCATGTTGATTTACGGTGTGCGCCCCTAAATTTTCTGGTTGTGCCCCTAAAATTTTCAGTTGGGGGCCACTGTGCTCCTAGTGAAAAAAGTTAGTCTGGAGCCCTGGACTTATGTGCCCTCTAGAAGCTTGCGTTCTGCAAGTGAACGTCGTTTGATTGTGCCATCCCAAAGAAGTCACTTTAACGGACTTTTTCATTAAATGTTCCCTCCTGGTGGAATGACCTCCCCAACTCAGCTGTCCTTAACCATCTTCAAGAATCGGCTTAAAACACATCTCTTCCATCTTTATTTGACCTTCTAACTTAAGCACTCACTATACTACACTATTCTATTTTTAATCTTTCGTTGTTTTTGATTGCTTCCACTGTCCTCTGTAAGTTGCTTTGGATAAAAGGATCTGCTAAATGAATAAATGTAATGTGTGAGTGTGTGTGTGTATATAAATATATATATAGAGAGAGAGAGAGAATGAGAATGAGAGAGAGAGAATGAGAATGAGAATGAGAGAGAGAGAATGAGAATGAGAGAGAGAGAGAGAGAATGAGAATGAGAGAGAGAGAATGAGAATGGCTTTACTAGTACTTTTGATCAATTTAATGCCTTAAGGCTGAATAAAAGAAAAACAAAATATTTCCGGCCCCAAACTTATAAATGGTAAATATTTAACGATTTAAATAATAGTCCATTCATATCTAGGAATAAAAGACAGTCGCGATTAACTGTTGTGGAAATACTATTAAGAATACAAAAATTGTATTGCTTCAGAAACAGACTTTAAAATATAATATTCTTATTTTACTTTCCTTTGATTTTAGGATAAAATATGACCCAGACGTTATGTTAACACTCAATTTTATTTACATTATTTATATTAATTTTTTTAATTATTATTATTTTTTTAACAAGCTCAACATTTTCTCTTCTCCTTAGATGTCTCAGGCTAAGAACACCAGCCAGCGATTTCGTCCCCTGGACAGCACTTCTGATCCCCACCTGCACATTAACGGTCATCCCCCCGCCCCACTTCTGCGCCCCCAACACAGAGCCCAGCCTCAGCTTACAAAAATCCGACCCTCCCACAATATCCACCAAACAGGTCTGATATCAAAATTAACACATTTCTTCATTTATTGTGCTGTGTTCCTTTTTGAGTCAATGTTAATTTCCCGTTGACCGTTATTAATTTTCCATAGGCTCAACAGCAGATGTCCCTTCCTCCAACCTGCCCTCCCACCTCATCAAGCGTGGCCCTCAAACCAGGCAACTTCAGCCCCTCCTGTATGTCACAACCACTGGAGCAGGGGGCCAGCGCACCCGCAAACACTGAAGAGGCCCAAAAGCCCTGGCCTAAGCATAGACTGTCTGCTCTCGACCCCAGCATCAGCACTGTGGAACCAGTAAAACATGTAGAGACCAAGTAGAAGGTTTCTTCTTGTATCCAAACGGAAGAGCAACAACAACAACTAAAAAAAACATGAATGAAATGTATCTGATTACATGAAAAGCCTATTGTGCTACCTGGGTTTTTGCTAAATTTCTCCTAGCCTTTCTCTGAAGACGTCAGCTTTAAAAAAAATATTTAATCCATTGGCTTATGTAAGTTGCAAAAAAAAAATTGTCATGAATTCAATGGCCTTGACTTGTGTAAAAACTTTAACACAAAGACACGCAAATATACTTTAAAGCCGAGCCAATGCGACAGTGAATAAAGCCTGCCTCAAGATGCCTTCCGATTGAATATGTATATAAGGCCTTATAGTGACAACTGAAATTCATTAAGCAGTTCCCAAAAACATATTTAAATCTGCAGAACTGAAACGGTGTTGCTTGTTTATGCGACTGAGGAACCAAATATACCCCTCGCATTCCCTAAGGAGCAATATATATTTCACGGCTTCTCTGGCTGTGAAAGTATTACTCCCTCAGGCCTTGCACAAATGAATGTACTGTCACATTGCTTATGATTCATATGTCTGGCTTCTGTGACCATTCCATTTATGATGTCATTTTGTGTTTACTGTTAATAATCAATGTGTAAATTTGCCTTCAATGTCATGCAGGTTTCAGCGTAGCTGTTTTCTCCAAAAATCCTTTTGGGTTTGTGTTAGTTCTTAGTATCAGACAAGATGGTATACTGTATTTAACATAGTTCATACCCTCAGTGGAATGTTTTTAATCAAAAAAGAAAAAAAAAAGAGACCGTATTGAAAAATACTGTATTTTTGTTGTTGTTTTTTTCTTCAGAATTATACATAGGCATTTTTTCTACTCTTACTTTTATACTTTTTTTTTTTTTTGTAACCAAATAAATTTGACTGACAAAGTGATTGCAGTAGTGTATGCATTGTACATATACACCTACAATATATACGTTTTTGTTAAGGTCAATTTTAAGGATGTCGTTAAGGAGAAAAGTCTTCTCTTTCTTGCAAAATAATGCTCAGGAGGCAGAGTCCCAGAAGTCAAAATGAGACTTCATTGCAAGAAGACAGCAAAGCTGAGATTCCTCCAGAATATCTAAATCGTTCTCTGTCCATTGTAGTTATTGGTCATTGTTTAAGTTAACTACTCCCATCTACCACTTTCCAGGTGCCCAAGGTTGCAGAGCCATATACATTTAAGGATTTTAATGAGCTGTCAGAATTTTAATGAGTATTCATCCTGAGTCTTCATTTTAATGAGATCTCATCTTGTGGCATCTAGCATCTCTGGTTCTTCCTTCTCTATTCCTTATATCAGAAGCATATGGTCACTCAAAATACTGTATCCTATCCACTTTAAACAGCAGTACTGACTGTGTTCCTGTACTGTCAGCACAATGCAGTATGTATCATAGTTTTCTTTTTGGCACCATCTCAGTGGATATCAGGACTACATGTCAATATTTTAGTGTAAACAATTTCTCCTATTTCCAATGACCAAGCAAAACAATGCAAGCATAGCAAAATATCTTGCACAGTGGGTTTTGCATCATCAAGTGCTTGGGCTACTGAAAAACTGCAAGGCATTGCGGTCTAAACTGGGTATACAATTTAAAAATTTTAAAAAAATAAATAAATTGGTAAATAAAATATATTAAATATAACTATAGAGCACATATGCATAATATGTTTTATTATATAATGTAGACCTGTAGGTCAACAGCTGGTAGGGTCAGGGATATAATATAATATAATATGATATGATATGATATATGATATGATATGATAAATATAGACCTGTAGGTCAACGGCAGGTGGGGTCGGAGGCATAGAGTTGTGTTGATGACGTCGACACAACCAATCAGCGAAGTCCTACAAGTTCTGAGGGTCGTGATTGGTTTGCTTGACTCCGACGAATCACGAGTCTCGTAACTTGCAGCTCTGCGCTGATTGGTTGAAGAACTGGTCGGTCCAGCTGATGGCAGAGGCGCAAGTAGTGTTGATAACGCCGTCCTGGATTTCTTCCCTATTTATTTGTTAAAGGATATTTATTTGGAAAGGATACAGCGAATTTGGAGGAAAGGAAAGACATGTCTTAATGTATTTCATACGTAAGTGCACTTCCTTGTTTAAGCTTGAGGGAAAGCTGTTAGCTAGTTAGCATTAGCTGTCAGTGTTTACTCCCAGACCGCAGCGAACAAAACTCATTATTTTATCGACAGTTTTCACATTTGGTTCTAGTATTACAGGTACATTAGAAAAACACGTATTTTTTTTTTTTTAAAGAAGGAGCAAAAGCCCAACCCATTCGTTATTGACCTGAACCGCGCGCGCACGCGAGCACGCGCTACAAGTCGGGTGCACGAGACCTCCTGCACGCGCAGTGACATTTTGTGTACATTATTTCCTGTTTTTTTTTTTTGTTTTTATGTTTGTTCTTACCTGTTTATAGGTAGTTGTCAGCACATTGTAACGCTTCACAGGCTGCTTTCTCGAATGCATTCTTATCTGCTGTTACCTTTGGACTCACTTTTCCCCTTCTCTTTGCTTCGAAATCAGTATTGACCATTTTATCAGTCTTGACATGGGGAGCTTTGCGGACAATGTTTTAAAAAGTTTTAGAAAGTTTAATAGTTGCATATATGGGGGGAAAAATTCAAATATATGTTATACTGTAGTGTCTACTGTTTCAGCCACGGAATTTAATAATAATAATAATACACACTTTGCTAGATGTAAACTCCGATTAATGAGCAAATTCTTAAATATGAAGGAAAAAAGTTATAAATAAATTATAATATTTGATAATTACCTTTTTGTATTTCTTTATTTGTTTTCATTAATCAGTGGCGAAAGTGGGCTTCTGTAGTCTTCTGTACGTTAAATAAATATTGTATAGTTAATACAGTATTAAATAAAGCAGGAAGTTCAACAAAATTATAGTTATTAATTCTTCTGAATCATTATCAACATTTTAATTTCATTACCGTAAGATTAATTATAGAAGTGTGAATATTGATGCAACACATTCCACTGACAAATAAAATTCTGATTTTAATATGGGATCATTCCAAAAAGATATATATATATTAGACATTATCACATACTATCACATACTGTCATATCTTATCTTAGCTCTGCTTGCTGAACAGTATGAACTATGAGTTGTGAAGAAACACCCTAAAGTTGGCCTGACAAATTCAAAGGAATTATTGTTATTGTATTTATCTTTTTATAAATGAGAAGGATATTTGTTGTTTTGCAGCTGTGTCTGATCCATGTGCCAGTCAGCTGAAGCATGCTGGAAGAATGCAGCCCATAACCAAAAGAGATGCCGGAGTCTGGCATCAGACGAGAAGCCTGCTATACAAAAACCTGCTGATCAAATGGAGGACCAAACAACAGAGTCTCCAGGTGCCTTTCTTCTGTCACTCACATCCTTTCTTTGCCCCTTCAAATCTTCTGAGCATTTAATGCCTTTGTATATCTCCTCTGTTTGCTGGTATTGTGCTCCTTCTGAAGTTTATACAGCATATTCTTAAGGAATTCTTGGAAGTGAAGTGACCATTTCAATCCAGAGGTTTTGCAGATTTTAAAAGGTCTTAAAGTCTTAATTCACCCTTTCACAAATCAAGGTCTTAAATCATAGCAGAAAGTCTTAAATTCATAAAATCATTGCATAAAATGTTCCATGCATTGTGAAAATGTATATCTTCCTCAGTATTTTTGTCTTGTTTTCTTTCTTTGTTAATTAAAAAAATAATAATAATTAAGAAATGCAGCCTTGTTTTCTTAGAAATTCTAAGAAAAAAATGGTTATGAAAACTTGTTTTCCCAATGATTTTTTTTTTTTTTTTTAATTCTTAAACTCACTTAATTTGATCAGGTTCACAGAAATTAAGACTTGTCTTATGCACTTTTGCTTTTCAAATAAATTGATTAAAGATTTTAATCAAGTCTTGGTTTCAGAATCTTTTGCACTCGAAAACAAGACAAAAATACTGAGGTAGAATATCACTTTCAACATCAGTTATTTCCATATTCTTGCTATTCAAATAAACCTTTTTTTCTTTTTTTTTCTTTTTGGTAAAATAAATTTAAAAAGTATTGGAATTTGGCTGGACATTGTATTTGCAAACTTTGAAGTGTTGCTAACAATGCATTTTGTTCTAGGGCTGGAAAATAATGGTTAAACTGTTTTATTTTGCTCCAAAATTATAAATATCATTATTATTATTTTTTTTATTATTATTTTTTTTTTACATTTCATCAGCGTTATTGCACTTTCACACAAGCACAAATCAAAAGAATGTCAACTTGCATGGTTTGGTCGCAGGTTTATTCGCAGCAAATGTGTGAAAGAAAACAAACTGGCAGATATCACAGAAGGTGTCATGAACTGCATTGTTTATTATAATAAGAAAGTTTAGAATTTTTAAACTTGCATAATGTTTTTAAAGAACATTGACCTGTTATGTCGAAAGTCCAAGGGACTTTTTATTTCTCAGTTCATGGCCCCTTTAATAGATGGAGAGAAGCAGAAATCGTAATCACAATAAAAAAAAAAAAAAATCACAAATAAAATTAAAATAAGTTATCATGCTGCCCTGTTGTGTTTCTTAATATCTTTACTTACTCTTAAAGACCTGCAGAAACCCTTGCAGTCTGTTCAAAGATCCCTGACCTTTCTAAATGTGGCCTTGATCACAACCCTTTTTCCTCCAGAAGGATTTGTCCTGTTAAATGTATGTACAACACTTCTGGTCAAAGTTAAATGAGCAGTGCAAAATTACAGTTACCTAGACTGCTTAATAAAATCACAAGACTTAGCTGTCTTAATACCACTGATCTGTTGTAATTCCCATGCATCTGGATGAAATCTTCTTCCTACCACTCTGTTGACTCTTTACTGCCCAGAAGGTTATTTATTCTCTGCTTCGACTCAGAAAGAGAAAAGAAAAAATCCTCCAAGTCATTTCCCTTTTGATTTGGTCATGTATTTATTTTTTTATGTAAGGTAATTTTTGATGTATTTTATGTGTGTATTTTGTTTCGTGATGAGCCATATAAGAGTCTTTCAGAATTAAAAGGCTGTTAATGGGTGGGTGTTCTACTAGTTCATGTCAGAACCTGCCATCAATACTAAAGTACTTTTAAACCAACATTGTAAAAGGAAAATTGTTATGATACATTATGGTAAGCGGTTGGAAATGGAACAAAATGAATTGCATTATGAAGTAGTCGTGCTTGGGATTTTTGCCAACGATTTTCATCTCTGTATTGATTTTCCTGGAGGTGGAGATGGTGAAGCAAGTTGTATTGTTCAGAGTTCTTGGTTCTAGTGGGCTTCACATATGTGTATACTTCACATATTTTAGTTTACATTTCTAATAGTATAGTCTTGATTTTAAGGGAGAATCCAGTATTGAAATTCTTTAATCATGAAATCAGTCACTTTCTTCAGTGAGGTCTTGAAATGAATTTGCCAGAACTTTTTGCAACAAACATTGTAGTGCACATCCTCCAGGCACATTAAAAGCTAAACTCATGTCATGGTCTAGCAAATAAAGCCAGAGGGATGATTGGACACCCTCACTGGCACCCTTCTTGTGTTTATGGCCTCCCTAAGGCAGTAAATCAAGAGCTGTAGCTATGAGAACATGACAGTATGGATATCCTTTTTTTCTGTGGTCTACACAATATATCTTGACCCTATTTTGGAAGGTTTTGTAATTTTTTAAAATGTATAATTAGTTTTGTTTTGTATGTGTATTTGTAATTAGTTGTGTTTTGTATGTGTATTTCCATGTCAAATTTGAATTGTTCCTCTTCTTTTTTTGCAGGAGCTGATCTTGCCTTTGCTGCTCCTGGGCCTCCTCATCCTAATTAGCACCCTCAACCCTCATGTCTCATACGGCAGTATCAGCACTAAGGAGCTGGAGTACGAACGGGACCTGTCAATCAAAGGTCTTGGCTACACCCCTATCAACAATGTCACCAATCACATCATGGAAGAGGTGGCACGGGAACTGTGTAAGTCAGTTTTATTGGTGTCTTTCTTTAAATTAAACCAAAACAAACCAAAAAATGTGATGTTTAGTTTAACAAAATCACAAAAATATTTCACTGATCTATAACATTTATGCATAATTCAAAGTTATTGCATGGTGTATATATGTTATGTTACTGAATGCTTTGCTAATTAATGGTTTGATTCTGCAGTTTTTTTTTTAAAGTAGACCCACTGTGTGCTTTTTCTTTGTATTTGTTTGTGGGTATTGAATCCTCAGCTATGAATGAGCGATTAGAGATGTTCTCCACCGAGAAAGATTTGGAGAATGCCAGTCTCTATGAACCTGATGGATTTGTAGGAGTGGTCTTCTTGGACCAATTGTCGTACCGTCTGCGATTCCCATACAACCAGCTCCCTCTGCCTAGTGACTTCACTGAATCCATAAGTGAGTCTAACTCGGTGCTAATATCATGAAGCCACAGCAGCTGTGGCACCTGATTTAGCTTCTTCTTTGTTTAATTAGAGACCTCCTTTTTAATGTAAATGACATTAACTTTGCAACCGTTTGATCTATAATGAAAGGAATGAGTATGACAGGTTTTTGGTTTTTCTTTTCTCTGTTCCACAGCAAGCTGTTACACAAACTATGTCAACTGTCGGGCTGCCAACTACTGGTATTCTGGATTCATACGTCTGCAGTCTCTCATTGATGCTGCCATTATACAGGTTTGAAATGGCATGGATGAAAATTGATCAGCATTTAAGCATTTTAGCCATTAATATGCAGTGTATATATCTGCCTGCTGAAGTATCCGAGTATACTAGCATTTAACAGTTTATGCTCAGTAAAAATATTTTGAAAAGCAATAACTCCAGTCTTTACATGATTATATTATCCTTTAAAAGTTATTCTATGCTGATTTACAGCATCATTTTTTTATATTACTATCCATGTTGAAAACTGTTGTGCTATTGTGTACAGCCGTAATGTATGTTTTTGGTAGAATTCTTTAAAAGAAAGTTAAAAAAACAACAATTATTTAAGTTTTTGCTAGGCCTGGGCAATAAAACGGTATCTATTTATTAGGGCCGGGACTTTAACGCGTTAATTGAGATTAATTAATTACACAAAAAATAACGCGTTAACTAAGATTAATTAATTACAGAAAAAAAATTCCCGCATTTTTTATAACTTATTTTTGCACCGCGGAACGTTTCTCACTTGATGAGTTTCGTCGGACCGATACTGAAGCACCAACTAGCGTTCCCATATCACGCAGCACATCAAGTCTCAAGTATCACCTCAACGCAAAACATATAGCAGCTAGCATGGACTTTACACTTTATGTTGAACTATGTATTATTTTGTTGGTGCATCAGCTTATGTTGAACTCTTTATTGTTTTAGCCAAGGTTATTGAGAGTTGGACTTAGTATGTTATGGCCTCTGAAGCAACAGAGAGATGTTTTCTAATAGTCAAGGTTTCCAATGTTCTGAATGTAATTGACAGTATTGTGTATTACTTAAAAAACTCTTTACAGAAGGTTCCAGCACCTATAAGCTACCTGAATTTCTGAAATGTACTATTTCTAAATTGTTTCTAAATATGCTAATGCTACACTTAATGGCAAAAATTGCACTGGTCTGCTAGACTTGGTTGAACAAAAATAAACAATATTTTGTTGCTTAAGCTTATGTATTCAGTCATTATTCAATGGTATACTATAAATCCATGTGGAAAAAAATACTTCTCACTGTTCTCAGGTCAAATATTTATCTGCGATTAAAATGCGATTAATTAATTACAAAGCCTCTAATTAATTAGAATTTTTTTTTTAATCGAGTCCCGGCCCTACTATTTATCCATGGAACACCTTCTTCAATAACGATAGTAAAAATGGTCGATCTAGTTCACTGAGCACGAACACATGATTAATTGAGGGCTGTGATGAGGAGATTGTGAAAAAAAAAAATAGTACAAACAAAAATGTTTGAAAAAAAAACTGTGCAAAAATAGTACAAACAAATGCTGCATGAGATGTGGTGATGATGTAGTAAGGGATGTTGTTGCATTTTAATGTTTTGTTAGTCTAGCCCAGGAGACGTGCAGTTTCTGCGTTACTCATTCAAAATAGTAGAAAAATATATGATTGATTTTATGATATCAATTTATTTAATCAGAAACACAATCTTATTGTTATTTCTGTATTTTGCATACATTTTATTACAAGTAGGCTAACAGCGCCCCCTATGTAAATAAAGCGCCTCACAGGACGGGCATTAGGACCCGGAGGAGGCTGGTACTGCTGCATTCACTAGGAACAGTTGACTCTATTGCACACAGGATGCCTCCTACTGTCCTGGCATTCTCAGATTAAATGTTCAAAGCAATGAAACTAATCATCATTCAGGAAAAAATGTCAAGAATGACCACACTGCTGATGTTATCTTATCACTATGACACCCTGAGCACAACTGAGTTACTCATCTTATCGGCAAGGCATATCAGCATCATTTTTCATATCGGCCATTGCCGATATTTGCATTTAAAGCCATTATCGGCCAATTTCGATAACATTCCGATATTATCATGCATCCCTATTTAAAATTACAGTGTTTTATAATATAAATTTTTTACATTGCATTAATGGTAATAGGAAGTCACTGCTGAGTTTTGACATGATTTTTGCTTTCATAATATTGTCTTCATTCTTTTGCAGATGAAGACCAAACGTCCGGTGTGGAATGAATTAAAAGTGCGTGCAGTGATGATGGGGCATCCAGGTTCGGTGGAGGTCCAGAAGTTCCCTCACGCACTAATCTCCATATACCTAGTGTTGGCGTTTACACCCTTTGTCTCCTTCCTCATTGTCAATGTGGCAGCTGAAAAAGAGCAACGCTTGAAAGACACCATGGGCATGATGGGATTGTATGACTCTGCCTTTTGGTGAGTGTGCTCTCAACAGGACCTATTGTAATTCATAGCCAATTTAAATGTAAAAATGGTCCATTTGTAAACTTTTGCTTTCTTTAGGCTTTCATGGGGCCTTCTCTATGCTGCACTAGTGACAACCATGTCCATTCTCATGGCTGTTATAGCAACCTGCACACCCCTGTTCTCCAACAGCAACTTCTTTGTCATCTTCCTTCTCATTTTCCTCTATGGAATATCCTCTGTAAGTCCTAGCAACCCTCCAGTCACATCCTGAACAATAGCGATTCTAAGGTTTAGAGAGTGCAAAGCAATTTAAATGGCTGTGCACTCATTTGGCATCAAGTCTCGATTTCTGCCTACAGTGAGATTAGTCCTGTGAGTGATAGACTAATCTGAGTTTATAATGAATATGTTATCAGTTTTCGTTTTCTAAGGCTAAATTGCTTTTTGCTGTGTTGGTTTTCTTTTGCTTCAGCAGGGTGTGACTGTACTGGTAAAATATCTGACAGAATGCAAGTTTTTTTTTTTTCTCTCTTGCTTTTCCTAAGAAAGCATTTGCTACAAAGTTGTCAGCAGTAAAGTGTATTTTTCTTCAAGAAATGAAACCTCATTTGCAAGTTATTTCCATAATGTAATATTTCTGAATGCAGCAGGATATTAGATGAGAACCAAATGCAGGACAGGTCTTGGTTTTATCCATTGGGAGTTAATAGTATTGTGAAAAGTGGTGCCTATGTGAAAGATTAAAATATAAAAAAATAAGTTTTTTTTCTCTCTCATTGAGGAATCAATCACAATTAAACCAGGAAAGTTATATTTTAATTGGGTTTTAATTTTCCCATTTCTTAATCCCACAGATTTTCTTCTCCTTCATGTTGACCCCTTTGTTTAAGAAGCCCAAGTTTGCAAGTACAGTTGGCTCTATGTTGACAGTGGTGTTCGGATGCCTGTCTCTTTTCACTGTGCTGATGAGAGATTTCCCACAGTCAGCTGTGTGGCTCCTCTGCCTTCTGTCTCCCAGCGCTTTCTCTATTGGCATCGCCCAGGTAACACACTTTTCCGCAAACACACTCCATGGTGTCTATGGTTTAAATGGAGTCACCTAGGTTATAGGACTGTTTGCCAAGAAACACATATGAGAACAGTGAGGTTTTTTTTTTTTGTTCTTTTTTTTTTTTATTAATACTTTTAATCAGCAAGGATGTGCTATAATTAACAAAAGTGACCGTAACAATGTTTATAATGCTACAGAATATTTCTATTTAAAATATATTCTGTTGTTTAAAACTTTTTATTTTTATTATTATTATTTTTTTTTTTATTTTTTTATCAAAGAAATATGGAGAAAAAAATCAGCACAATTGATATAAGCATAGATAATCAGAAATGTTTTTCAGCCACAAAATCAACATATTAGAAGTATTTCTGAAGCATCATGTGACACTGAAATGTAATAAATAGAAAACAGTTACAGTATGTAAAAAAACATACCATTCAGAAGTTTGTGGTCTGTATGTAGTAAGTCAAAAATCCCATTTATCAAATGGAGTGTACATTCTGGAAGGTTTTGTGTGTCTGTGTAGGTGGTGTATCTGGAAGCTCAAGGGGACGGTGCAGTGTTTTCCTCTCTGGGCAATGGTCCTCACGCCCTCTATGTTCCTATGGTCATGCTGTTCTTGGACTGCATTCTCTATCTGCTTTTAGCCATGTACCTGGACCAAGTCTTACCAGGTGACTAGAGTCAAAAAGCATTTTTCATGAACCGTTTAGCACAACAAAAATCATCTTTGTGATTTTAGTAGAATTCCACTTCTTAACCGAGTTTATATTTAGGCATCGTATGCAAATTTATTCCAATGCAAAGTCATTTGCTCAGCCAGCAAAACAAGACTGTTTGGTCAAAGTCAATGTAATGTGGCTCCAAAAACGATTTTGACACTTGATACACAAGATTTTTTTTTTTTTATTGACCATAAAATATTAATAATTTTCTTAAAAGGAAGATTGCACTAGCACACCTTTCTAGCTGAACACTTAAAAAATGTGTTAGTTTATACTGTAAATGGGATAGTCTGTTCTCTTAAAAGGTTAAAAAAACATGCAGATTCCATGTGGCTGCAGTAAAGAATACACACAAATTTGTGTTATAACTTAACTGGGATGGAGGCGTTTGTGACATTCCTACATATATGACCATTTCTTCCTTCAGGCGAGTTTGGCACAAGGCGCTCAGTGCTGTACTTCCTACAGCCATCCTATTGGTCAAAGCGGAGGAAGCGTTATGTGGAGGTGAGCTCTGTGTACGAGGGCGAGGTGAACGGAACCCCTGTGAATGATGAATCTGTGGAGGCGATTTCTTCTGAGTTTAGAGGAAAAGAGGTTATCAGGTGCGGACTTGACTCAAAAAAAAATTATCAGTTGTGCATAACTATTTTTACAGCATTTTAGTGTATTTTACCATATTGTACAGTTTTACAAAAAATCATTTCAAAATTCATTCATTCATTCATTCTATTCTCAAAGTATCTTTATCTACAAACTACAAAAGCTAGTCAGTATTTGCAGACCAGTGAAGTAATGCAGTTTGAGGAAAGGGAGCTTCAAAGCCTGGATAGATTTGGCCTTGAAGAGAGTTGGCATGCAGCCAGAACAACCATTTAATATTCATTTCCGTGTTTATTTATTTATATATATATATATATATTTTTTTTTTTGTTAGGATCTGCAATATCCGTAAGATCTACAGCGAGAAAGACACCAAAGTGGAAGCTTTGCGAGGTGAGACTTCCCACCGGTGTCCAAATCGTGACATTTTCATTGTTTGTGTTACAACTAGTATATTCATCCTCTTGCTCAGCACTTATGGATTTTAAAACTGAATTACTTCTTGTATACTTTAGAAAAAATGCTTCTAATAAGCACATAATTGTATTTGCAACCCTTTTTACTTCCATAGTTCTAAACCGTCCCATACTGCACTTGATGTTGACTTGGTTTTAAAAATGTAGTTCATGAGGAGACTTCTGGCTCTAATTTGTTGGTGAATGTATTGTTTTCTGTCTGTTTGTGATCTGAAGGTTTGACTTTTGACATCTATGAGGGTCAGATCACTGCCCTGCTGGGTCACAGTGGAGCAGGAAAATCCACACTCATGAACATCCTGTGTGGCATCTGCCCCCCTACAGAAGGTCAGACATGGGATGCCTAGCTGCTAATTTTGATTTTTTTTGTCAACACATTTTACTGGGTCTCTATACCTTGCAAAAACTGTAGTTGTACTGCTCCTACACTCACAATTCTGTTATTTTGTATTTTGTGCATAGGCACTGCAACCATCTATGGCACTCCTGTGGCAGAGATAGCGGAGGGGGCCGAGATGAAACAGCTGGTTGGTATATGTCCCCAGTTCAACATCATCTTTGATGTGCTCACTGTAGAGGAACACCTGAGGATCTTCGCTGCCATCAAAGGGATCCTGCCCTCTGATATTGACAGTGAGGTAGGAACTCCAAGTGGATCTAGAGACCACATCAGCTGACTGCATGTTGACTCTTTGTATGGGAAATTCAAAAGCAAACCTCATACTATAATGCATCAAAAGAGCTGATTTGACATCAACTCCACCCTGCATGTTTAATTACATTCATTATACAAACGTATAATCTATTTATTTATTTATTAATGTTTGTTAAAGTAGTCTCTTATGCTCACGAGTGCTGTATTTATTTGATAAAAAAAAACTGTTTTCTATTTTAATTTATTTTTAAAATGTTTATTCCTGTGATGGCAAAGCAGACATTACTTCAGTCTTCTGTGTCACATGATACTTCAAAAATCATTCTAATATGCTGATTTGTTTTGAGAATCGTGATGCATTTCTTTTAGGATTATTTGAATAGAATCTTACAAAAGTACAGCGTTTACTTAAAATTGAAATCTTGTAATCTGCAAGTCCTTACAGAGTCCTTACTGTCACTTTTGACCAATTTAATGGGTCCACTCGGAATAAAAAAAAAAAAAAAATCTTATAAAACAGTTTTACTGACTTTCTGAAAAACCTTTAGTTGGTTAAGTATTTAGAAATATCTTAAATAAAGGCAGAAACATCCATTTATCTTCATCATTTTGTTTTGTTGTCATTTCTTTTTAAGGTGAGAAAAGTTCTAAGGGATCTGGATTTAGAAAAGATTATGGACGCTCAGGCAAAGAACCTGAGTGGAGGTCAAAAGAGGAAGCTCTCTGTGGGCATAGCAATTCTCGGAGACCCAAAGGTAAATGACGGCTTATCCCTTTGACTTTTTGTTTGCTTATTTATCCCTCTCCCTTAGTGTCTTTTTGCTTCTGAATCAGATCCTCCTTCTGGATGAGCCAACAGCTGGTATGGACCCAGTGTCTCGGCACCAGGTCTGGTCCTTACTGAAGAGCCGTAAAGCAGGCAGAGTCACTGTACTCAGTACTCATTACATGGACGAGGCAGATATACTTGCGGGTACTTTTATCATTTTTTATTTTTCTTCCATCAGTCATCTATGTCTCAATCTTACACACCTCTGTTCATTTTCTGTCAAGCAGATCGTAAAGCTGTCATCTCTCAAGGACAACTGAAATGTGTTGGTTCCTCTTTGTACCTGAAGACCAAGTGTGGGGTTGGCTACCATCTTAGGTGAGTTCTTATGTACTATAAATAGTACATAATACATGTACTTTTTTTTTTTTTTTTTTTCTTCCTGTCACCCATTGCTGCTGCCACATTAACATTGTGATTCTAAACCTCCTCTAGAATGTCTGTAACTGAAGGCTGTGAAGTGGAGAACATCACATCACTGGTCAAGCAGCATGTTCCCAAGGCTCAGTTGTCAAGGCAGCAAGAGGCTGAGCTTACATTCACATTGCCTTTCGAGAGCATGGACACTTTCCCAGGTCTCGCTTCTATTTGCCCTCATGTCACCATCTGTTATGTGCCACACTGCCATATGCCCTGCGGAGCAACAGATTGTTTCATGCTTTCACCAGGACTGCGGTGGTGTTTTATTGGGGCTGTTTTAATATCTGTCTTGTCATATGAAGTATCGGTGGAGTGTTTACTTCATGCTTACAGTTTGATTTATTCACTTTCATATCATTCCAAAACTGTATGACTCGGGGTTTTTCACTCATTGAATGGAAAAGTAAAAAAACCTGAATATTCTATAAAAATCCCTTTTGTTCCATTTATGGAACACAATCATACGGGTTTGGAACGACATGGAGGTTAGTAAATGATGACAGATGTATAGTATTTATTTATTTTACTTACTTTATTTGTGTGTGTGAGCTTCAGTTATTTTAAGAATTATTTTGGTGTGCGTGGTTAGTTTTTCTTGTTTCTTGCAATCCAAAAAGATGAATATCTATGGTTCCTAAACTCTTCTCGTCTCCCTCACATTGCACTCCAGGGCTGTTTGCAGAGTTAGACTGTCGACCTGACCTGGGTATCATTAACTACGGTGTCTCCATGACAACGTTAGAGGATGTATTCTTGCGTCTGGAGGCAGAGGCAGAGGTGGATCAGACTGGTAAGATATCCACCTACTTAAACTGATTCAAAGCATCTCTGTTCGAAATATCAGTTTTAAGATCTGCTATTTATTATCTTCCTGTTTGACATAACTACATAAAACTAATCAGTATTATAGTGAATTGCTCTAGAGGTATATCACCCTCTCGTGTTTTCCTTCATTGATAGACTACAGTGTGTTTAACCAAGAAAAGCTGGAAGAGGAGGGAGACGTGTCCTCTATGGATGAGACAGACCAGCGGCTGCTGACGTTTTCAGACAGCAGGCAGGATGCAGTAACCGGACGTGCCCTCTGGAGGCAGCAGTTTAGCACGGTGGCTTGGCTGCACATGCTCAACCTACAGAGAGAGAGAAAACCTTTTATTTACAAGTGAGCAAATGCTTCCAAGTACTAGTTGATCATGTTTGCCTTTCGGTAGTACACAGTACATGCATACTATTCAGAACACATTTAAAATTCTTGCAGACCCAAAATTATATTTATATTGAATCAGACCCAGGCCATACCTTAACGTCATAGAGGAAAAGGATGCAATCTTAACGAACTGTATCTTAATAATCAATATTATGCATGTGTTATACAAAGCTATAAGTCATAATTTTTTCTCCTCTCTTTTACCCAGTTTGACACTGTTCCTGGTTTTCTTGTCTGCAATGCTGATTCTGTCCGTGGCCACGGGAAACATTCAGATTCATTCTCCTGAAAGACTGTTTTCACCTATATACCTGCTGCACCGCAACGAGGCTCCTCGCAAATACACCACCAGCCTGCTCGTGCAAAACTCCACCGGTCAGTGATAATACTTGTATATATTATATTGACAACTGTTGACTATTCACATTAACCAATTCAAGTCTTGGTTCATGTAAAATCTGTATGTTGTGGTAGATTCTGACCTGTCAGGGTTCATCCAAAATCTGGCGTCTCAGGACATTAAAGTGGAAATGATGAAAAAACCGGACTACATGTCTGCTGCACCTGTCAGCGCCGCCATCAACGTGACCGGATCCAGTAAAGTGAGCCTTCCAGTACAATTGGCTAGCCTTTCTTCACTTTTATACTCCACAGTTTGAGTTTTAGAAATACATTTCTCAACAATGCATTGTTCTGAAATTATTGTATTTTTAATTTCAAAAATAATTGAAACTCTTGCTGTTCTTCGATAACTTTATTTAACCCCTCTTGTCCTCCCTCGTTGTTTCTCAATTCCAGGATTTTAGCTACATTTTAGCTTTTAACAGTACCACGGTGCACTCCTTGCCCATGGTTGTCAATGTGCTCAGTAACGCTCTCCTGAGGGGTTTTAACGGCACCGGAAACATTAAAACATGGACTAAACCCTTCGACTATGTGAGTGTAGTGCATCAATACACTCAAGTCCCTGTACATAAATACTGCTATTATTGTTTCTTGTAAGTGTCAACTGCTCTATTCTTTCTGCATTTTAGCAAATCCCTGATAAGACGTCCTATGCACTGGTTTACATTGAGGCTGTAATTCTTGGGATGCTGGCTGCAGGGATGCCAGCCTATTTTGCAATGGACCACACAAGAGACAAAGAGGTATATATTTGTGCTGTAACTTCATGTAATGATGGTTAGAATTTTTTTTTTTTATTTTAACAAAAAAAAAAAGTAGTAATATTTTCTGCAAGAATGTTTTAATTTGATAAAAAATGACAAACACATTTTACAGTGTTACAAAAAAAAAAAATATATATATATATATATATAAGGCAGTTCTTTTGAAATTTCCTGATAAAAGCAAATCAGCATTTCAGAATGATTTCTGAAGGATCATGTGAAACTGAAGACTGGAGTAATGATGCTAAAAATTCAGCTTTGCATCACAGGAAATAATGTTCTGTTTTAATACATTTTTAAAATGTTGTTATTTTAAAGTGTTGTTACATTCCATATTACTGATTTTAATGTATTTCTGATGCAGCCTTGGTGAGCATAAGAAACCTTTTTCAAAACCGCTGGGGTGACCTTAAATAACCAGCTGTAAAGGCTTGATTTTATCACAATGTCTCTTCAATAATATTTCAGTGTTTTTACAGTGAATGCAACCTATCTATCTTCACTTTTTTTTTTTTTTTTATCATCAGTTGAAGTGTCGCTCGACCCTGAGGATCTCTGGTCTTGTTCCTTCAGCGTACTGGTGCGGTCAGGCAGCTATTGATGTCCCTTTCTATTATCTTATCTTAATCTGTATGACCAGCACCCTGTTTGCCTTCCATTCTACAAACCTGCTAACCTTTTACAATACCTTGTCTGTGGTAAGAAAATGCTACATCCAGCTTCCTTTGCATTTTTCTAAAATAGAATTTATTTAAGCTTCAAGAGCAGAGCAGATATTAGCATTATCATATAACAACCGCTCAACTACTATCTTTATTCTATTTTCAGGCTCTGTGTCTGATTGGCTTCGCTCCAGCCATGGTTCTCTTCACATACTGCGTATCCTTCATGTTTGTCAAAGTCCAGAGCAATAGGGACTTCTTCTCAGTGGTCTCCATGATGGTGAGACTTCAAGAACCTTTCCAACTTTTCAGTGGTGTGAAAACACGGAAAATTATCTTTCTTATTCAAATATATCTGTAGGAAGGTATTAAAGCGATTTCTTTTTTTTCTTTTTGTCCATAGTTGTGTGTGGTTTCTGCATCAATAGTCCAGATGGCCCTTGTGAATGAGAGTCCTGTTGTGGCTCGTATCCTACACAATGCACTGTGTTTCTTCAGTCCACTCTACCCTCTTATGGGCTGCCTTAACTGCATTACCATGGTAACACTTTACTACTTACAGGACTCCTTCTATTCAGTGTCTGATAACATGGATGAAATATCCCTAATGTAATTGAACCTAATGTCTTTTTCATTCTAGGTCACCTTCCTTCAGTCTCCTCATGAAGACGATTTCCCATGGAAGAACCTCTTCATCTCTGTTGTGTCTGTAAGTTACTGTAAATATCGTTTTTTTGTCTCAAACTGTTTTATAATGTCTTCTTTGCACTGAATCTTTTTGTCTTCTGTAGCCGTATATCCAGTGTATTCTGATGCTCTTCATCCTGAGATGGCTTGAGATAAGATATGGAGGGAAGACGATGAAGAATGACCAGATCTGCAGGTCTGTCTTAAACTAAAAGAAATAAAATGGCAGACAAGTTGTACTACATCTGAGCTCATGTTTTGCATTTTACTGTCTGGGAATTGTGTCATGTCGTGCCACATCCAGTGTAGACACAGTGTTAATGTGAGCTTTCTGTTCTAAGGTCCGTTAGTTGAACCCAGATTACTAAGAAATAGAGCTTGATCACTGATCTGTTGTTTTCCAGGATTTCCTCCCAAGCAAAGAGCAATGCTCAGCGAAACCCAGAGGAGAGCATGAGTGAGGATGAGGATGTTCAGGTGGAGAGAGCTCAAGTGAAGGAGGCGCTAACTTGTCAGTGCTGTGAGGAGGTATAGCCCCACTTTTCTGTAAATCGTAGAGTCTTAAGAGTCTCAAATCACGTTATTGTTCAATAACCTTTTTAATATGGAAAACTTTTCCAGAAACCAGTGGTAGTGGTGAGTAATCTCAGGAAACAGTACAAAGGCAAGAGGGAGGGCTTCTCACTCAGCAAGAGAAGAAATGTGGCCACTAAGAACATCTCCTTTTGTGTTCGCAAAGGTGGAGTCTGCCTCTGATTGGATGTACTGTAAGTGTTGGTTTTAAATAGAGCAAGCAAATGTTAATGAAAAATGGCCTGTTCTCAGGTGAGGTTTTGGGTCTGCTGGGACCAAATGGAGCAGGAAAGAGCACTATCATGCACATGCTGTCTGGAGACACTGAACCCACTGCTGGACAGGTTTGGGCTCAATCTCTCTGTTTCTTGCTGGTTATGAGTTCATTGTGTGCTGACTAAAGCTTGACATTTATTTTTAGATTCTGATGGGAGATTATGGCACAGACTTCCAACCAGTGGAAAACCCCTTGGAGCATGTAGGGTACTGTCCTCAGGTGAACCCTCTGTGGCCTAGAATCACTCTACAGGAGCACCTGGAGATCTATGCTGCTATCAAGGGGTTACATCAGCGTGATATCCCAAACATCATCAAGCGGTACCAAATCTCTTAAAAAATATATTTTACATTTACACTACCATTCAAAGGCTTGTTGTCAGAAAGATAGATTTTTTTAAGTCTTAAATATTGAGCTCTTAGTATTTTGTATGTTTTATTTAATATTGAATATTGAATTATCAGCAACCATTACTATTTGATAAATAATAGAGAATTTAGAAGCGTTTACTGTAACTTTTAATCAATTTACTAGTATCTTAAAAAAAAAAAAAATAGAACAACATTGGTTTTAAATACTGCATATGTAATGTTTTTAGTAAACCACCACAGCTGCTTTTTGGATTTGTAGTAGTTATATATATATATATATATATATATATATATATATATATATAATATATAATTTATGTATTACTTATTTATTTATTTTATTAAGTTAATCAAAATAAATGCATTTTATTGACTAGTGTACTTTTTGATGTGAACAGATTTTCTAGATTACAGTATGACCACCAAAGCAATGTTCAAGGTTTAACTATGTTGTGTGTGTGTTTGTCTTTAACAGTGTTGTGAGTGCTCTAGAGCTGAAGGATCATCTTTACAAACAGGCAAAAAACTTGTCTGCAGGTCTAAAGAGGAAGGCAAGTCATTCAGTTCAGTGCCATTATCAAAATAAGATTTTGTGGATTTTAGGTAAAAAAATTTTTTTTTATCTTTTTCATTCTAGCTGTGCTTTGCACTAAGCATGCTGGGAAATCCTCAGATAGTTCTGTTGGATGAACCATCTTCAGGAATGGATCCCAAATCAAAACAGCGCATGTGGTAAAATATTCTACTTTGTGTTAAGTTATTTTAGCTTATGTATTCTAAATGCTATGATATATAATATAGATAGATGTGTGTGTGTGTGTGTGTGTGTGTCTGTCACATGTACATATAAAAACAGATGTCTGCAAAAATTAACATTTCTGTGGTTCCTTTCAATAGGAGGGCGATCCGTGCTGCCTTTAAGAACAAACAGCGAGGAGCCCTTTTGACAACCCACTACATGGAAGAGGCGGAGGCTGTGTGTGACCGTGTGGCCATCATGGTTTCTGGTCAACTAAGGTGGGACTAGAAGACAGATAAAAGCCTCCGCTAAATATGACATGGATTAACATGCACTTAAAGAGAATCTTGGGCAAACAAGTAAAGCAGAATAGAAAGCTTGTAACATTTTGTTATGTTGCCCCCTGCAGATGTATTGGCTCAATACAGCACCTGAAGGGGAAGTTTGGGAGAGGCTACAGCTTAGAGATTAATCTCAGGGAGGAGCTCACAGGTCTCCAGCAGGTAGCACTGTTGCACAAAGAGATACTGAAGATATTTCCTCACGCTGTTCGTCAAGACAGGTAAGATGTGTCTGAAAAAGATAAGAAATTAAATGGGTGAAAAAAAAAGATGTCAAATTGACAAAATTAGAATTTAAAACCTCTGGGATTGAGAAGTGTGCGTGTGTGTGTGTTTGTACTGATATATATGGTTTGAGGACACAAATGTGTTTAATGATATGGGCACTGACATGGTTTATGAGGACACCTCCTGTGTCCCAGTAATACAAAAGGCTTAATAAAACCCATACAAAACAGTGTTTTATGAAATTCAAATATATCCAGTAAGGTTGGTGTAGGTGATAGAAATTACAGTTTGTACAGTATAAAAACCATTACCCCTATGGAGAGTCCCCGTAAACCACAAATGCGAATGTATATGTGTTGGATCTTTGCAGTTTTGCCACTCTGATGGTGTATAAAATCCCAATGGAAGATGTGAAGTCACTAGCAAAGTCTTTTGCCCAGTTAGAAAATGGTAAGAAATGGATATCATAACAACCACGCAGTTTTTATGAAGAATTAAAAATACAGATTTTCACCATTCTCCTTTTTCTTCACAGCAAAACAAAACTTTAACTTTGAAGAGTACAACTTCTCCCAGTCAACTCTTGAACAAGTATGTCACAATATTCGGAAGAAATAAATAAAAAGATCTGTGTATATGTAAATTTAGTTTGTGAAAAACTGACTTTTGCAGTACTCGTCTGTAATCGTATACCCGTTTTGCAGGTTTTCATGGAGTTCGCTAAAGAGCAAGAGAATGAAGAGGAGGAGGTCGGATCACTTAGCACGACTTTTCAATGGCAGAGACTGAGACAAGATGGCCCTGTATCCATTCATCACGCTGACAGCATAGTACACCAGCTATGAGCCAATCCTGTCCAGCTTTCCCTGAAGCGTTGTTCCCTTATTTTTCCCTCCGTCTCTCTCTATCAGTCTGCATGTGCCGTCCTTTGCCTTAAGAGCCTTAAACTGATGGGACTCACAGGACAATAGACTGTGGATACTCCAGTGACCACTAGCACACATACAGGACACATGTGTGCATGTGTGGGCTGTGAAACTCGCTTTGGCTCTGGTACTGGCACTTGCTTAGATGGAATCTGACATGTGACTTGAGTGTCAGCAGTTAAAGCCGAGCAAGACTTGGCAGTTCTCTTTGTTGTTGTCATTTTTGTTTTTAATGAAGACATTTTATTTTTAAATTCCACTCTCTGTAATTTCTTATATCTTCCATTCACCTGATGTATATCAAACACAACGTTCTGTTGTTTCCATATACACGATGTCGGTCACTAGGAAATGAATTGCATGGAGCAGGTTCCACATTATTACCAAAGTCTCACTCACATCGACACCGAAACAGTGCTCTTTGGTGTCTGTAGCATGGGATATAAACTTGCGTCTCTGTGTGTATGGCTATCTGACGTTATTATCTGTTTGTGTTGTGGTAGGGTACGTTTCCAGACAGGAGAATCTCATTATTAACACTGGCAGCATTAACACTGAGATTTACCAGCATGTATGGGGCTGCTCTCGTTTCTTGTAACCCTTTTTTAGGGCAGAGTGGCCCTGCCGGTGCATGAAGCCTCTTCTGTCTCTGCTGCACCCGGGAGATCCACAAGTCTCCTTTCTTAAACACCAGCACGTGTTTCAGGCTTTCACACAGAGCTCTCCAAAGAAAAACAGGGCTAAGCACTCACAGTGAGTCAGCAAGTGGGTTATCAAGATGATGAAGAACTTCCCTCTGTCATCCCTTTCTTTAGGAGCAGTTTTAAATGTTTAGAATCGGTAGCTTAAGAATGTAGTTCTCTCAATCCACACCGAACCATATCGCACTCCAGATTAGTCGCATACTGCTGAGTAAGGTCTTTTATTTGATCGTTTTTTGTTAACAGAAGTAATGATACTGTAGGAACCGTGAGTCTTGAATGTACAGTGGGTGAAGTTTTATAGTAAATCATTGATGTGGGTTTAATGTATCTAGTGTAAGTCTTCGGTTTTGGGAGCCAGAATGACTTAATGTTGGTTGGTTCTCATTCAAGAGGGTCCATCTTTTTGTACCTTTTAGAATATTTTTGTTTAAATGGAAAAATTATTAAATGATCGCTTTTCTTTTTGTTTGCTAATAATATGTAATACTAAAATTTATTCTCTGTGTGGCACATTGGAGAATGCCTTTCAAGAGTAAAAAAAACAATTCTAACCTAAAGGAACAGTATTGTTTTATTAATTTTTAAGCTTTAATGGGTAATACTTTAAAACAAGGTTCTGTACATTTAGTTAATGCAACAGCTAATGACAATTGATAACAGCATTTCATTAATCCCACTTTATTATTCCCCGTGTTTATTTTTCTTAAAATTGTTCATATTTTTAAAAGCATTTTGGTTTTGTTGATTTATGTTATGAACAAAACTTGTATTAATTAATGCTAACTAATTAAACATCATTGTAAAGTTAGTATTACCAATTAATGTTATTCTTAATTTGCGTCAGTGAGCTGCCCTTCTCATTTCTCTTCAAATAGGTTGAAATATTGAAGCTAATACACATGTATTCTACTCTCAACAGGAAGTGTTTTCATTTCACAACTCTACAAACATGCTTTTCCACTTGGTGCGTTTTTGTCCAGTAGATGTTTCTTTATTCTTCTCTGAGCGATGACTATGCTGAACCGTGCATTGGTATTAGGAACTCTGCCCCATGTGCTGGTTCTCTTGTTGGTAGAACCTCTAAAAGATGTTTGCTAGGTGTTTCATGGGTACTCTTGTAGATGGGTTTTATTTTTCCGTTTATACTCCGTTGAAAATTGTGTACATTTGGACCTTTAACCCTAGCTGAATGTGAAAGGTTGTGTATATAGTGTTGTTTGGAGCAGTCCTCAAAAATTGTAATCCGTGCCAGGTTGGCATGTTATTGTGGACTACATTTTTTTATTTTTTGGCTTCATCTTACAAAGTTTGATTTCCAGTTGGTCAAACACTTGGATGGTCTTATTTTTAGAGGCACACAAATCAACCTCTGTAGCATCTAAAGTACTGAAAAGATTTAAAGGAATAAAAAGATGTCATTGTAATCGAGAAATTATGGTTGACATGCACAGCAGACACAGTGAATTTGTTAAGGGATTTAATTGTAATTTTTGCACATATTTAACCTGTAATGTATTACATTTTCTGTAACATTTACACTGACCAGTTTAGTCTTTGCTGGACTGGGATGGAATGGGATGATTATATTGAACACTATCTAACATCTATTTAACCAAGACCTTTATTTCCTCCAAAGTGCAATATATGAATACTTGTGCGTGTGAGTATTTATTGCATTATGTAGACCGTGTCATTGCAAACTGCAATATTACTGTTGTCTCGTGTGAACTCAAATGTGTCTTGCAGTACAATGTAGCCACAAATATGTAATCTTTTAGAACGCTTTGCACTCTCTTCCCCTAGTGCACATTTACTGGCCTTTGTATGCAAAAATTCTGTTGGAAAATAAATTGTGTTCAGGATGTTGTTAATTTTTGGACTAATCGGTGTGAATAAGTTGATTGGGTGAAAAATGGGTTCTGGTCAGGTAAAGGAATTCTTTTGTTTCCAGTTATCCTGCTCTACAAATCAATACTAAGTTCTTGAGATAAGACAACGATAAGATTATTCTTGTCGCAACACTTGTTTTAGACATAAAACAAACGATTTGTTTTTGAAAGAAGTCTCCACCAAAGTTGCATTTATTTAATCAAAAATACTGTAAAAACTGAAATATTTTTACAATTTAAATAACTTTTCTATTTGAAATCCTTTTTAATGTAATTTATTCCTGTGATGCTAAGATGAATTTTCAGCATCATTACTCCAATCTTAAGTGTCACATGATCGTTCAGAAATCATTCTAATATTTGTGACCCTAAACCACAAAACCAGTCACAAGGGTCATTTTTTTAAAATTGAGATTTATCTGTAATCTGAGTGTGCAAAAATAATAATAATATTAAGTATTGATAAAATCACCTTTAAAGTTGTCCAAATGAAGTTCTGAGCAATGCATATTAGTAATCAAAAATTAAGTTTTAATATATTTACAGTAGGAACTTTACAAAATATATTCTTGGAACATGATCTTTACTTAATATCCTATTTTTGGCATAAAAAAAAAAAAAATCTATAATTTTGATCCATACAATGTATTTTTGTCTATTGCTTCAAATATACCCCAGCGACTTACAGTAAGACACATTTCTTATTCATTATCAGTCCATTGTAAAAATGGTTGGAAGTTTTTTCTTTAGCATTTAAAATCTTTAAAATGCTTTCTATTTATTACTGTATGCAGTAAACAGATACAGATTGCTTTTCAACAATTACTAATGCATTTTAAATTAATATGAACTAAGATGAATAAAAGCTGTAGAAATATTGTTCATTGTTAATATTTACCAATGCTAGTTACCGATTTCTATAATGCAAAGAACTGAACTGTTCTAATGATTATAATGTTGTGGGAAGAAAGATGTCACTTTTTTCACTAGTTTTTTCTGCTTTGCTTTCCTTTGAATTCCATAAAAAAAAATACATTTCTGATTTCTGTTTGTGCAAGAAGCAAGTTTTTCCAATTCCTGAAGGACATTTTTTTTTGTGGTTGTATTAAAACGGCTACAGAATGTGCTCAGTCCACCACCTGCTGCTCAACATTTGATTCTCAGGTCCCTTCTGTAAACAAGATGCGTAACATTCATTCATTATATATATATATATATATATATATATATATATATATATATATATATATATATATATATATATACAGTATATATATGTATATATATATATATATATATATATATATATATATATATATATATATATATATACAGTGTATATATATATATATATATATATATATATATATATATATATATATATATATATATATATATATATATATATATATATATAGAGTGTATATATATATATATAGAGTGTATATATATATATATAGAGTGTATATATATATATATATATATATATATATATATATATATATATATATATATATATATATATATACTGTATATACTGTATATACTGTATATATATATATATATATACTGTATATATATATGTGTGTGTATATATATATATATATATATATATATATATATATATATATATATATATATATAAAACCTAAAGCTGTGTAACCTAAAGCAAACTTAACAGCAGGAGTAACAAAGTGTTCCACCATGTGGTTCTTTGGATAAATCCAATCAGTTTACTGTATACTTGAGGTGTTTTTAAAGGTACAATTTGTAAGATATTTGCAGTAAAATTTCCAAAAACCACTAGGCTAGTGTTATATATATTTGTCCAGCTGATTTCTAACAATACATCTTGTAGCAGAACTTCACTTGCGTTAGCATTCCCATTGACTCCCATTCATTTTGGTGTCACTTTGAATAACTTTACATCTTAGGCGTTTAAAGACTCCATTTGTCCATTATTTATTTCTAAAGATACACGACAATGTATAAAGGGCTCCATTACCTTCTATGTTACATTATGGCACCGTAGAAACAGTTTTTGTAAAAATAGGCTTCCGATTGCGTCATAACCACTCGACTCTCTGTCGCATTACCGTACAGACATGAGGAGAAGCTTGCAGGCAATTAACTTAATATGGCGTACTGGTGTTACATTTTAAAATACTATACAAAATAATTAATCAGAATACTTACTCCTTCTCACTCACGACAAAGAACTCCCCGCTCAAGCTCGCCGTCTCTGCAAGATTAACGATGGCAGTTTGCACGCACAGCTACTAGAAGATTTACATCTGTCAGACAGGTTGCTGACGTCATCAAGCTTAGTTTGAGTCTGCGTGTCAGAAACGGAAATGCTAAAAATAGCTAAAAATGGGCTTCACTTGTCTCAATTGAGTTCCGATGGGGTCGCTGTGTCCGTTTCTAGACCCGAGCGAGAACGCATCTGATCCATAGTCTGATCTCGTCTTTGCTTTGATTTTGTATGTAATCTACTCGTGCAAATCGTCGAACTCGCGTTTGAAAATTGACAACACAACATTTACAAAACTTTACCTCATCCGTTAAATCCATGATTTATCTTTCCATCTGATCGATGGCCGTCAGCGGTTGGGTAGAAGACAACAAATCCCATCATTCCACACTCCTTCTTAGCATCATCAAACCACGCGATTGTTATTGTTTTGGCAGTGCGCCCTCTCATGGCAGGTCCTACAAACTGTATCTTTAATGTATCACAACTTTTTTACTGTTGCATTTTTCCCCCTCTGTGAACTCCAGTCAACTGCTTTTTTTCCTACTGTGATTCAATTCATAGGCTACATTACATGTAATGTAAAAACATACTTTATGTGTGTCATGAGATATTAATAGAAGATCTATTAGGAATAGATGTGTTGTGTAGTAGTCAATGTTTTCGTGAAAGTATAATGTTCAAAATAAATCTATCTTATAAATATTAGCAATGAATGCTATTGTTATCTGTATATGTAGTATTTTATATATTCATGTCACTTATTCAGTTTCAGTGTAACAAGTTAGTTACAACAATTTTACAAATATTATATATTTCAAATAAAAATGAAAAACTTTTACTTTTTTAAAAAGTAACGAGTTACATCACGTGACTTTCCAGTTTGATGCACTCCGAAGCACTGATTAGAAATATAAGATTCGAAGCTTCGTTTAACATTGTGAAGAAATTGTAACTACTAATTGATCGTTTGCTTCGGTGACTGAATTATGCTCGATTCCCATTACTCTCTCCGCTGGGGCCTGATGGTAAAAGTAAACTCTATATGGGCTATATTGATTTTTAAAATATAGGCTTATAGATCGATAAGCTATAACCTGCGAACCTGGAGAAACATTAGCTATTAGCATTGATTGTGTCAATAAAAGAAGTGAAGCCTGTTTACATGTCTCTCTCATGTAGGTTTTCAGTAAGGAAGTTATTTTTCTGATTACGTTGCCTACTATCATCCTAACATTATTTAAGCAATAAAAAAAACATAGTTTGCGGATTGTTTGGAGCTAAAACAAACTGTGTCCGATTAAGAAAGTTTGATTCTTTTGTATCGATTCTTCTGTGAATCGACCGAGAATATTTGAATAACCAAATTATCAGTTTGAATTAGAATCGATATGGGCCTGTTTTTTTTTTTTTTTTTTAAGCATCATAATCAAGCATTGATAATCATACCTTCACGTAGATTTATCAAAAACCTTCAAAACTATTGAGTTATGACAATTTCTAGCCTCTAAAAATAATAATAATAATAATTATTATTTTTAAGTTGTTTCTGTAACTATAGATCAATATAGTCCCCATTATATCTATATCTTTAAACTGCATTCTGGGCAGTGAACATTAGATGGCACTGCATGCAAACAGTTGTGTGCTGATTGTAGTCGCTTACATGGAGTTACATTTGTATCAGCATAATTTTTCAGTTTCTGCAGAGCGGACATTTGTATCTTGATGGTGCATTGTGTAACTCTGTGCCTCTGGTGCTGAAAGAATCATGTTTGTCTAACATGATCGATATGCATCTCACCTCATCAAGCTGGGGATGAAATTGAAATTGATTTGTGAAAACAGTGTTATTCAAAAATCCACCCTGTTGATGCAGCTCCTTTGTCTGCAATGACACGAGTCTGTGGGATATAAAAGGGTCATGATGATTTCTTTGAGACGTTTCCTTGTCGTTTCAAGGTTTGCTGTACACTAACAAGGGTTATTATCAAAGCACACCTTCTCTTACATACATTTTTCAACAGCAGATATTATTCCATCTGTGGTTCCATTACTTTGAGTAATGTGTCCTAATTAGCTAACTATAAAGATGAAACACTTTCATTTATTATGCATTATGATTTCTGCATTTTTAATATGTGAGGTGCACCTTACTCCATTAGGAAAATGAGAGCCCATGTTGTTCTTTTGAAACAGAATTGCATGTTAAAAGGATGCCAACAACGAGCCAAACGTTTGCTCTATGGTACAGTGTCTGGCACACTGATGCACAAATTCTCGCCAAGGCTTTCAAATAGCACGTAATTACATTCATGCATCCCGTATCCTCATATGAATGTGTTAACATTGTCAGTGTTTTAAAGGAATAGTTCATAAAAAAGAAAATTCCAATGTAAAGATGTTAAACAGGATGTTCATGCTGCTCTTTTCCATACTATAAAAATGGTAACCATCATCATCTTGATACATTATATTTGAATATATAGGAATTACGCACATCAGTTTCTAGACTATTATCTAACACTAATTTAAAGATGTAGCAATTATAGAGAAGATTTAACCCTTTAAGGGCTCTGCTTTAAGATTGCTTTGTCCTTTTAGGGAATAGTCACCCAAAAATGAAAATTCACTTAAAAGTATACTCCCACTCCAGCCATCCAAGATGTTGATGACTTTGTTTGTTCATCAAAACCAGTTTGGAAAAATTAAGCATAACATCACTTGCTCGCCAATGGATCCTCAGAAGTGAATGGGTGCCGTCAGAATGAAAGTCCAAACAGCTGATAAAAACATCACAATAATCCACACGACTCCAACCCATTAGTTAACATTTTGTGAGCTGAAGAACTGTGTGTCTAAGAAACAAAACTCAGTTCTTCAGTTCACAAAATGTTAACTGATGTACTGGAGTCATGTGGATTATTGTGATGTTTTTATCAGCTGTTTGGACTCTCATTCTGACGGCACCCATTCACTGCAGAGGATCCAATAGTGGTTTAAGTGATGTACCGCTAAATTTCTCAAAATCTGTTCCAATGGCGAAACTAAATTATTTAAACCTTGGATGACCTGAAGATGACTACATTTTCACCAAATTTTCACTCCCTATTTCTCTATTCCTTGTGCTCAAAAAATAATAATAACAAAAAATTGCTAGGATTGGCAAAACAGGGTAAGTAAATTATGATAGCATTTCCTTTTCTAGCAAACTGTTCTATTAATGCAAACAAACATACAATACATATAAATTCTGCATGATTGGGCCTGCCAAAGCCTGAACTGGGTGAGTTATTATTTAAAGGCCAGAGAGATGAACTAATCAAACAGAGGACAAGGGCCATTAACCAGCCACGAGAGAGAAAAAAGATAGGGGGAGAGAAAGATTAATAACAAGCAACCGTGATTCTACAAAAGCCTGTTAGTCTGCAACTCGCTGAAGCTTTGGAAATTCCAGCATACAGTATGATGTTACTCACTTGTTAACATGGATAATGAACAGACCAGACAGTTTAGTTTATCATTTCATTGTTTACTTATTCGGCTGGGAACCAGAGATGCTAGAACTGTGAAAGTCTCAGAACAGATAATGCCCTCTCAGAATATACGTCTCTCACCAAAGATGCTGATTTATGTATGATGATTAAATGTTCCGTGGAAGAACGAGCGGGAGAAGTCACCGTGTCACAGATGTACACACACGCGCGCTCACAGACATGCACAGACATTTGCTGATTACTTTTGGCCCTGCCATTCATTCATATGTCTGTGTATATTTTCTATGGATTTTCTCCATAATGAAATGCTGACTTTTTGGCATGTTTGATTTAAATGATTTTGGCATACATTGATATCACTGACTCAGGAATGTGATCTACGCAGAACTCATTAAAATAGCAAAAACTAATATCAGGGAGACCAATAGGACATTACCTGTACCCGTCTCCTCCAGAGAGCAGAATTATCTAGGAAACACAGTGTCATAAACAGGAATCCAAGGTAATGATGCTTTAATGATTCATGAAATAATGGCCTGCGCTGCTGTATTTAACCATCCCAGTGCGGGAACAACCATTTTTGAATTAACTGTCTATGATTCTCTTATTTGGCAGTGATTCATAGACACACAAAACCAGGGATGTTTTTTTCCCGAGGAGGCAAAATAAAACTTGATGTAGTGGATGAAGTATACCTAATGTACAGTAGGTATAGTTTCCATATTTCTCTGATCATGTACGGTGACAATCTGTATGTTTCTGAGATTGTATGTTGCCTATACAGTATGACAATTAATTTAGTGTCCATGGCATCAATGTTAAAATGCACTTGTTCAAAAATGTAAAATAAAAAAGTAATATTGTGAATTGTTATTAAAATAACAACAATAATAATATTTATAAATACTAAAGTGGTTTTCTATTGTGATTAAATAAATAAAAGAAAAATACAAATATTCCTGCTTTATATGATGATATGTAATTCAATAAAAATGTAATATTGCAATTTTGGAAACAGTTGTGCTGCTTAATATTTTTTTATATATTTTTATTTAACAAATAGAAAAAGAACATTTTGTTTTACCGAATGAATTCTACTGACCCCGTAATTTTTAACTTGTTGGGTATTAAATTAATTAATGATAATTTCTACAACCTAAATATAATATATGTAAAAGTTTACATTAACCTAGGTTAATAAATGCTGTAAAAAAAAAAAAAAATGGAATGGAAAATGGAATCTTATTATAACGTGTTACCAAAGTAAAGTAATAAAAACACATGTAAAACAGTATGGGTTTGATTATAAGGTAAAAACCATGCATTCTTAATGCTGTAACTTGCTGTTCTCAGTGTCTGCTTTGATGCATGGCCTCTCAGCTTGCAATACAGGGTGTCATGATATGGACACTCACAGCTGCAAGTGTGCTCATTGTTCACATGTCTTTGTGCGACTGAAAAGTTGTCAGTCACCACCATCTGTCTCTTTTCCAGCTTACAGCACACAGGTGAAGTTCTGTTCTGCGTCTCCATCTCTTGCACTCCATCTCTTTCTGATGTGACACGGCTCACTAGCCTGACTCTCCCATTAAAGCTGCACATATACCCTGCTCTTCTCTGGCAGTCATACTTCTTTCCTGCTCCCTCTCATCCTCCTCCTCTTTGGTGTTTTCTTTGCATTGTGTCATAAACTGACGGCTGCTGGTTTTTGTTCTGTCTGTTCTGACAATTGAAACTAGCGAGAAGACATGCAAGGCAAGAGTGGGCAGGCATATGTCAGATTATGCTAAACTTTCCATTGAGAGACATCAGTTTATGAAATTACAGAGAGTAGCTTATATTATTATCATTATAAATGTGACTTTAGGCAGTGATGAAGAAGAATAATCCTTAACGATGAATTGGCTTTATATCAAATAGAAATGTGATAGATTACCTTGATGACAAATTATTTCTGGTGTGATTCATCTCCTCATTCTTATAATAGCTATGCTTTATTTAGCTCTGATTCTAATTACGGCATCTCTTAGTGAATGAGGTGTTGTGCTTCAAGACTTCAGCTAGTTTAACAGAGGGAGTTTTTGGCTTCAGAGCAATATAAGCTTATGACTGATCACAGACCGGTCCAGATGCTAAGCTTATCCTTGGAAAGCTGCGCTTGGCAAGGCAATAGGCCCTAAAGCACACCCTCCATCTTTGTTGGTGGCTGAGAGTGTTTTTTTTTTTTTTTTAGGTTTACTCAACAGATGCTTCTCGGACTGTGAACTGCTCCAAGGGGGTTGTGGAAATGGGAATGGGCTCTGGATTACTCCAAAGTAAAATCAAATGGTTCGAGCTATGTAACACACGGTGTGTGGGACAAATGGAAGTTCGCTAGTTTGAAAGATCTCTGGGACCGAGCTTGACGTCTTTGGTGGTTGCTTCATAATGACTGAACCCAACTGCTTTCTTCTCATTGATTTGTCCACTTCCCACTTCAGAAAGCAACTGAAACAACTTACAGGCCTAGATGGTCACCCAAACAATGAAAAGTTGTCTTTATTTACTTACACTCATTTGTTTATTAATTTAGTATCGTCAAGCTTCAAAAAAAAAAAAAAAGGCAAGTTACCTTCCAAGGCAACTTTTCTCATTTTCTGCTTTTTTTTTTTTTTTTTTAAAGTTGAAAACAAAGTTAATGGAAAAAAGTTTTGGGGAACAATAACATCACTGGTTAGATTACCACATACATGGCAATCTGACTTTTTTAATTTCAACTAATGGTATTTTTTTTTCAGAAGGGTTTGGAAATGTGATTTATCAGTGAATAACTTCAGTTTCTCCGATCTCTCACACAAAGCTATCATATTTCTTCAGGGTTTGGAACTACATGAGGGTTGAGTAAATAATTAGAGCTTTTTCAATTTCACTTTTACTGACATTCTCATTCTCATTGCTGGATATAATGTTTCCAAATATTCAGTAGAAGAGTCAGAGAGACTCATAATCACTCAGGCTGTCAGTAAACGGGAGAGAATCAGGCCCTCTCGTGAAGATTATGCTGACTAATGGCTGCTCTCCTCAAATTTTGCAGAAGAAAACATTAGGACAGGCGCTGCTGGAATAATGAATGGCGCTCTGGTTTCGTCGCATGTTTCTCTGAGCTCCTCACCTCTCATCTCCAGCACCGTCAGCCACAGTGAGCCGTGTTTCATCTCAACCTTCCTTCAGCTGTCAATTCATATTCACATGAGGACAATGACTGAAAAGGGCCGCCGCACACCTACCTCAACTTATAATTAATCTCTTGACTGTCTAATTAACTAGACCAGAACTGGAATATATTTGCATGGTACACTTGGAATACACTCAGATAAAGATATTGCAGATAAAGTGCCATAACTGAGCTGGTGATCACTATTAACCAGGGTTGTAACCACTATAGACATTAAAGTGATAGTTCACCCAAAAATGAAAGTTATCATCTCTTATTCACCCTCCAAGCCCTTAAGTCTTTGGTTAATCTCTGAAACACAAATGAAAATGTTTTCAGTAAAATTTAAGATGATTCTGTTACAAAGGTTATGAAGTTGTAAAGGCATCATAAAACAAATCCATATGAATCGAGCGGTTTAATCCAAATATTGCCTAGAAATGAATGGGGTCATTTTTATAAATGCAACTATTATTTTCTCTTGTGGATGAAACATCTTTTATGTGAAATACCTTATTCAGGTCAGTACTAAATAAAATGCAATTCACATGCACTTTCTTCTTTTGGTAAAATAATTAACATTTTGCAGATACTGCTAGTAAAAGTGTATTTAACCACAACTTGGTCATGGTCATTTAAACAGATCACAGAAAGGCTCTTTCATTTATGTTTATATTTTTGATTAGATACAAAAATATTCTTTAAAATCTAAAAGTAAAGAAGCATATATAGTATTGTATTTCCATATGTTGTCAATAAATAGTTTGAGTGAAAACTGCTGTAATTTGCTCTAGTGGGTAATCCAAGCTTCATATCACGTCATCCACAGCTTTCAAAGTTCAGAGTCAGTCTGATGTCTGATGATAGTCAGGAATTCCTCTGACAGACAACTGTCATTGTAAAGCAAAGCCAGACAAAACAAAATCCATCGTTGAGTCTGTCAACCACCATTAGTTTGCTGTGACAAAGCGGATCACTGACAGTTTAACCAGCTTCGGGAAAGTGACGCAGTTGACTGGTGACACATCCTTCATGGAAGCTCTAGCGTTTAACATTGCAATGTGAGAAACCAATGCATTCGGCACATACACAAGAGAAAGAAAGGGTGAAGGATTGATAGATTACAAAGAGCAAAGTGACATTTCTTTTGAGAGGTGACTGAGGACTTTTCGTATAATTACTACCCTGATCATTGTATTGATTGGCTGAACTTTTGATTGACAGTAACTGATTATCTTTCAGGACATATTTGGGACCTTGTAATTTTGATTATCTGTCTTTTTTTCTCTTCTTTTTCTTTCATACCTGTCATTTAAGAGACATTTATCACAGTCTCAGTGTAATTTGCATACCGGTGTGGAATCATCTGAAGCACTGGTATTAATGAGGCTTAATTAGATTAGGTTCAGCCTTTCGCTCTCTGCATCAATTAACTATCTATTAACTTTGGCTGAGATCAAGGAATATTCTGTTTATAATCCCTGTATATCAATACATTACTAAATTAATTATATTTAATCTGTTATCTCAATCATTAGCATTTCAATCAAAAAGTAGCAAGATAAATAAATTATAATAAAAAGTCAGTGTCTAGTGGGTGAAGCTGCATACCTGGCGATGTCCTTTTCTAGACTTAAACAGCCTATAGACTTAACACATAATACGCAATATGCCAACATGGAAGGAAGTCGACCGGAAGTTGAAGTCAGCCGGGTGCCGCCATCTTGTAGCAGAACTTCACTTGCTTTAGCATTCCCATTGACTCCCATTCATTTTGGCGTCACTTTGACAGCGAATAACTTTACATCTGAGGCATTTAAAGACTCCGTTTGTCCATTATTTATTTCTAAAGATACACGACAATGTATAAAGGGCTCCATTACCTTCTATGTTACATTATGGCCTCGTAGAAACAGTTTTTGTAAAAAATAGGCTAACGATTGCGTCATAACCACTCGACTCTCTGTCGCATTACCGTACAGACAGGAGGAGAAGCTCGCAGGCAATTAACTTAATATGGCGTACTGGCGTTACATTTTAAAATACTATACAAAATAATTAATCAGAATACTTACTCCTGCTCATTCACGCCAAAGAACTCCCCGCTCAAGCTCGCCTTCTCTGCAAGATTAACGATGGCAGTTTGCACGCACAGCTACTAGAAGATTTACATCTGTCAGACAGGTTGCTGACGTCGTCAAGCTAAGTTTGAGTCTGCGCGTCAGAAACGGAAGTGCTAAAAAACGCTAAAAATGGGCTTCACTTGTCTCAATTGAGTTCCAATGGGGTCGCTGTGTCCATTTCTTTTACTGTCTATGCTACATACATACGACGTCGCCGTTTTCACAAATTAGCCTTTTTGTGGTATCATTTAAAAGAAAATCTTTTAAATGTGTCTTCAAAATTTAGCATTTTTAGCCTCCTTATACGCCATTGTCATTTAAATGAATGGCCAAAACAGATTTTACTTGAAAACAATTTTGTGAAAACACCCCCTAATGATCTAATGCAGCGGTCAGCAACCTTCTGGGCATGAAGTGCCATGTTTTATTTTCTCGTTAACCACTATGCCAATAAACCAAACCCCACAGAGCTCCTAACGGGCTGTGTGACTATGGCGAATGATTACTTCAAAATGTACGTCACAGTTTTCCCAATTGCTCGCATGCCAGTGATTATCCCTCTGCATCGCAGTGTTGGCTCTCGTTCCATAGGTTGCCGACCCCTGCTCTAATGACTGGAAGTTAACATATAGTCGCAAAGTTACTTATGGTTAGTAGAATGTCTAATGTAGACTATCAAAATAAAGTTTTACCCAAATTTAGCCTCTAGTCTATAAAAACAGCTGCACCTAATTATATTTCAGAGTGTGTCCTACACAAATGACAAACATAAGGAAATCATATCTACTGTCTGGGATTACCTTCATGCAAATAATGCAATGTTGCCTTAAGATTTTATCATAAGAATGCATCTTAGAAAGTAGCGTCATGTTGCAGTGACCTTTTAAAACAGGTTTCGCTTTGGGATGTCTCTTATGATGCCTGAAAATGCCGTCCTCATGGGCAGCTCACTAGGTTCTAGAACAGAACACTGATTTTGAAAGGGTCTCTTGTTATCATTCCTACAACTTTACAGACTGCAGGACATCGTCATGTTAAGTGCAAGTATTAATGGCCTCTGACAGCTGGTGAAGTTTAAGTCCCATCAGTATTCCAGTCGAGCATGATGGGAAGGTCATTACTGAATGCAGATAAATGTTACAAGAGATAAAGCACTGACCTCAGATCAGCATAGCAAAATGAAGAAAGGTCAGATTTACATTTCTCCTCTCTCACTTTCGTCCTGTATACCTTCACCTTAAGCTTTCTCTCTTGACTCTCTGTTTCTTTTGCATATTTCTCTTTTTAACATATTAGGGACAGTCATGCCCTCATGGTTAGAGAGTCTGATCTAAAGGTCGCGGGTTCAAGTCTCGGTACTAGCAGGGATTGCAGGTGGGGCGAGTGAATGACCAGCGCTCTCTTTGACCCTCAATACCATGACTAAGGTGGGACACTTGAGCAAGGCACCAAACCCCCAACTGCTCCCCAGGTGTCGCAGCAACATGGTGTGTGTGTGTGTGTGTGTGTGTTCACTACCCACTGATGTGTGTGTACACACTTGGATGTGTTAAATGCAGAGCAACAAATTCAGAGTATGGGACACCATGTGCCACATCACTTTTTTATTATTATCATATAAAAACAAGAGGTCATGGTGGATAATAAAACAATGTTTATTAAAAACTACACAGATGTTTTGGCTCAAGTAATATGGGTTATTGTTTGGATTATTTAAAAATAATTAAATGAAAGATTTGCTTAGAAGATCTCTCTCTCTCTCTCTCTCTCTCTCTCTCTCTATCTATCTATATATATCTATATATATATATATCTATATCTATATCTATATCTATATCTATATATATATATATATATATATATATATATATATATATATATATATATATATATATAAAATAAATGATCATTGTTTCCACAAAAATGCAACACTGAAAAATCAGCTATTAATTAAAACTATATATATATATTTATATATATATATATATTATAAATACATACATACATACACACACTGAACAAATTTATAAAAGCAACACTTTTGCTTTTGCTCCCATTTTCATGAGTTAAACTCAAAGATCTAAGACTTTTTTCTATGTACACAAAAGGCCTATTTCTCTCAAATAATGTCCACAAATCTGTCTAAATCTGTTTTTAGCTAGAACTTCTCCTTTGCCGAGATAATAGCATCCAAAACATGCTCAATGGGTGTCATGTCTGGTGAGTATGCTGGCCATGCAAGAACTAGGATGTTTTCAGCTTCCAGGAACTGTGTACAGATCCTTTCAACATGGGGCCATTCATCATCATGTTGCCACATGAGGTGATGGTCATGTGATGAATGGCACAACAATGGGCTTCAGGATCATCACAGTATCTCTGTGCATTTAAAATGCTATCAATAAAATGCACCTGTGTTCGTTGTCCATAACATATGCCTGCCCATACCATAACCCCACTGCCACCATGGATCACTCGATCCAAAACATTGACATCAGCAAACCGCTCACCCACACGACCGCCATACACACTTTCTGCCATCTGCCCTGTACAGTGAAACCAAGATTCATCCGTGGAGAGAACACCTCTCCAGAGAGCCAAAATCCATCGAATGTGAGCATTTGCACTCTCAATTGGTACATTTTTTACTGTCAGATTTGCTAAATAAAAATCCTTGCTGAATAAAAGTATTAATTGAACCAAAAAAGAAAATTAATTAATTAACTAGTTACAATTAATTTTTTTTTAAATAGAGAAAAAGTGCTCATGCCATAAGACTGACAGAAATGTTAGCTTATGAATGTTAGAAAATGATGATTTATGCCTTTGACACATTACCAAAGTAGGCATTATCAAACATAGTCATTACAGTTTTAGACGCCATCAGCTGAAAACCGTGTTTTTGTTCAATTTGTAAAACGGCAGTAAACTCAATAAAGGGAAGCCTGCTGGGTGAGACATTTGTACGTTGGTGGTTTGCTCAGCCTTAACGTCTTTAGTGTTGTGGGAATAAACTGTGGCCTGCTGATCAAACTAAATGTCTTGGGATTTACTAGGTCACATGGTCAAATAATGGATAAAAGAAGGAAATAACCTTGTGCTCTTTTCTCGCTCTATTTTTCTGCCGCCTTTTGGCTCGTCTTTCCTTGGGTTTCTGTCTTAAGTGGCTGGAGGTTGATAGCTCATACTATTTTAAAATAGGTTCTTACCTTTCCTGTTTCTCTTTCTTTCTATTGTTCACTCCATCCATCCGTTGACAAATAGTTGAAAGATAGAACTGAACACCAATAGCTATAATTTACTGATAATGAATATTGTATTTAAGGCATATTTAATTAAATTATCAAATTGCTTTAGTAAGTGGGTGTTTAATTTTTTTTTTTTTTTTTTTTTTTTTTATGCAAGTGCACTCCTTTTTAATACTGTTTTCAGGAACTCTGACTGTCCATAATATTAGGTCACCCGTCCTTTGATTTGAACTAATATCACAAAAAATGCACATTTGTGGAGAACAAGTATACCCATATTTCTGAGATGTTCATTTTGAGCTTTCATATGCATTCCAAAATGTGATTCTGAGCCTTGCAGGTGTGCCCTGCACTCAGCACTCGAGATCCAACTATACAGCCAATACGAGTCACACCATCAGCTGTTGTTTCATGCTCTTCAAGCTCTAATCAAATGTGTGACTTATACTGTACCAGTGTGTGTCTTGTTTCTAAACAAGACCATTTCTTGTCAAAGGCCAATCTGTGAAAGGCCCCCTGCCACGGTGGTGAATAGAACTGGCAAAATAACCCACATTTGGCTGGTGTTAATTATGCACCCTAGTGTTGACAAATAAGAAATGTACATTATAATGCTATAGAGTGACATCCGGATAATTTGTTGATGATTGGACTAAAAGACCTCAATCGATCTGAATGAGATTTTTATCTAATTTAAAGGGTTGGTGTAGGCCTGAAATAAGCCAATCAACAGGAAAAAATAAAATAAAATAAATAATAAGCATGTAAATGCTTAGTTTTCTCAGTTGAATTAAAAAATACTTTGCACACATGCACAGTGCCATAACATATGTTTACACGTAATTCGAACGTAATACAACTTAAACTTGAACTTGTGTGTGTTTTATATTTCATGTCTTATGAACTGGTTAGTGAATGTGACTGAAAATGCACTGAAAATGCACTAAATATTTACTAAAAAAGGTCTTCTGTCATATGACAGGTTTCTTTTTAGATATGTCATCATGTCAAATATGTGAGTTTCTCTTGGTAGGTCCAATGACATTAATGTGATGGCTTTCTCCGGTTGTGAACGCAGCAACTGGGTGCTGCATGTGGGCTGACGTTTGGTTTGGAATGCATATAACGCACATATAAACTAACATGTGAATCAGACTGCATCAGTTAGGGATCATATAAACAGTTCTGTCAGAATTAGAAATTGGTTTGGATTCAGTCCGACTGGAAAAAAATTAGGTTCATTCCAGCATAAGAGCAAAAAGAATTGTTGTGCAAGCTCAAAATACATTTGTAGCACACCAACCATCATGAATTTAAAAAGAAAATACAGTTTGTTATGATAGACGATGATGGATTATCTAAAATTTCACTATTTCATATTTGACCTTGCGGATCTCGGGCAGAGAATCGTTGATGTGCGAGTTCCAAAATAAAAATCCCACTGAAAATAATTACAAGCCTCATGTTCTGGTGTAAATTTTTAATCGTGCACTGATTTTTATCCTGTTAAAAGGAACTGAAAAGTAATTTAGTGCTACTGCTGTGTTTGAGCGTGCGAGCCGTGTGGGCGTCTTACTTGAGAAGTTATTTTCAGGGGTTCCCACCACTCTATGCGAGCTGTTTCTGATGTTCCTGTCACTTAGAGTAAAGCACCTCTAAATTACTGTCAGTATAACGCAATTACCTTACAGAGAAAGATAGAGCGAGAGAGAGAAATAGAGTTACAATGCCCATCTGCTGTTTCTCTGCTGTATGTGTAGGATCTAAAATGGCTCATGCAAACAGTATGACACAACAGATGTGATACAGCCGTGTGACAGGTTTTATTTATATATATTTTTTAAGCAGAAGTTGTGTTGATGAGAGCTCAAACTCTTAGCAGACGTAGCATTGATCTGACTCCACTTGCTTGATCTGTATTTCTCCTCTGCGACAACTTGAGAATACTCAACTGAACATATGCACGCATAATTAACCACATCCCCACATGGTCATACTGACATGTACCTGTATGTTTTCACAGCGTTTAAAGCTGTGTTGTCAAGGCATCTTATGCTCCAATGTGAGAGTTTATTACTAGACTGTTATTCTGCACAATTAAATAAATCGAGAGCCAGAAGATGAAATAAACCTTGAAATACAGAAGACACTTCATGTTCATGTGAATCATACTCGCTGACATTATACACACAGTTTAATTAGGAGATAAAGAGTGTCAGGGATCAAATGAAGTACGATGCAAGCTTCTGTGCTTTTTAAGAATAGCAAAAACACAGTTTTTTGAATTTCATGCAGAGTCCTTACAGTTAAAGGAATAGTTCAGCCAGTTTGAAGATAATTTACCCACTCCCAGGCCATCCAAGAGTGTTTTTATTTATTATTATTTTTAAACAGAACAAACTTGCAGATATTTAGCATTACATCACTAGCTCACCACTGAATCCTCTGCAGTGAATGGGTGTTGTTAGAGTCCAAGCAGCTAATTGAATTCACATCTCCAGTCCATTCCTTTATGTCTTGTGAAGTGAAAAGCTGTGTGTTCATAAGAAACAAATCCATCAAGAAGACATTTAAGAATTTTCTTTTTTTTTTTTTTTTTACTTTTTTTTTAAGCTTCTGGCCAGTAATGCATAATAATGCTTCCTCCAGTGAAAAAGTCCTTTAACATAAAAAAAAAAAAAAAATTCAGAACAGTTTTGATTTTATTTCATTTGTAAACTGTGGTTGATCTATTTTTTTCCTCCCAATTCAAATGAGACTACTTTTTCACTGGAGAAAGTGTAACGCACACAGACATACAAAATGTAGCCATATAGGGTTTTTCTCAATGGATTTTTTTTTTTTTTTTTGTTACAGAATTGCAGATTTTCACTCTTCAAGCTGATGGACTGGAGTTGTGTGGATTACTTGTGGATTATTGCAAAGTTTTTATCAGCTGTTTGGACTCTCATTCTGACGGCACCCATTCACTGCAGAGGATTCACTGGTGAGTAAGTGATGTAATGCAAAATGTCTCTAAATATGTCTTATCTAATCTTTGTTTTATTTACCCACCATGCATAGTTTTAAACACATGCTTTGTGTAAAATGTATAAATGTAAAAAAGATCCCATACTATATCTGTGGCCTAATACAGAGTACAAATAGGCAATTTTCCAACAGTCATTACTTTTCTAACTGCACAATTTGTCTACAACAGGCAATACATAATTTACCTCCCAGGATAGAGTAATGCAAAATAATGCACATACTTATTGTTTTCCTGACCTCATTTAAAGATTTACAGACTTCTGCAAAGCTGCAGAGCTTGCAAGTAGGTTTAATGTTATTATTATTATGATGATGATGATTATTATTATTATTATTTTATTTTATTTTTTTGTGCTAAATGGTAGTTTATACAAGTACTTGGAGTATGGTATATGACAGAGCTATTCAAAAGAACGTGTGTTCCATTTGGACCTCTAAATTTATTGTGCCTCCTTCAGAGCAGAGATTACATGGACATCAGTGTCTTATCTCCTGTATTTACAGCTACAGTCATTCAACCCTGAAATGCTTTACCATTTTTCTTTTATGATAAGAATAGAGAAGCAACATGGAACAGCTTCAGATTGCTTGCATCATCCTTCCCTCCGGAATACAGTGTAATTCGTGTTAGCCTCTGAAAGAAAGTTCCAGACTTCCCTTTAAAAATGTGTCGTATTTAGACTGGGGAGAGCAAAATGCTACCCTGAGGTGTTAAAATGTAAGCGGCTTTATGGTAGCTTGGAAAACAAGCTCTGAATCCTTGTTCAGCATGGAAAGTATCAGATTCTGAGTGGTTGTCTCACTCGTGCCTGTGTTTGTGTGGTTTGCAAGAGAGAACTTCTCAAATGGAACATGTATTTGAATGCTCTGAAAGGGACCAGTAGTAAAGAGAGCTTTGGCTTGTGCATTATTTTTTATTTTTATTTTTATTATTATTATTATTATTATTATTATTATTATTTTTTTTTTTAAATGGTTAGATGGTTCCAGCTGCTTTTGGCATCAGATCACATTGACTAGCTTACTTGCTTTAAAGGGTTTTAATCCCTCCTGAGCCCTCTTTTGCTTTTTTTTCTTGTTACCTTGGAATTTGTCCTTTTGTATCTTTGATAGGACATAAATTTGGGATTGCATTGGTGTGGTTTTTTGATAATTTTTCAATCTTGTTCACCAACTTAGTCAATTCAAAAGAAAAGCAGCCAAATACATAGTCAGTGTGCAATCTCAATTTAAATGCATTGCTTTTTTTGCATAGATATAAAAATTTCTAAAACACTGTGAATGTAAAGACATAGGAAATAATTAACTCTTGAAACGGTTTAGTGAACAGCACACAGTTTAATATGATACATTATTATTTTAATAAAAAAAAAAAAAAAAAAAATCAAAGTTTAAAATGAAGCTGCATTGAATTATTTCATAGTCTATTCATTGTATTAGAAAATAATCTATCAAAATACATTAAAGGAAAACAGCATAATTTCAAAAAGATTTTAATTTACATATTTGTATACAACCCTTTAAGTCCATGTTGTTTGCTATTTTCAGTGATTTATGAATAGATTTTTGATTTTCTGAATGTAGACCAAAAGTAATTGTAGAACACAAATACACATAGTTTGCACTATGATTCGTAAAAATGGCATTAGCCTCATCCTACGTAAGAATGAAGGGATGAATAACAAAATATGTTTTCTTTAAAAAAAAAAAATAATTAATAATAATAATTAAGAGGCTAGGTAAATTTAAATTTAAAATTCTAAGGGATTATTTGAAACCTTCCAGGGATGAGATAAGACATGACATAAAGGGTCACTGATATCTTTTCATCAGCCTGAGGAAACCATCTAAATCTCTCATCGTCCTGTGAATCATTTCAAATGAAAAGCTTGTGTGCTAAATGATTAACAACCTGATATGCAGCGATAATCTTCTGCTGGATTTATGAATCTTTTTCAGCATGTTGACACGTTTACTTGCAATAACTTGCAATACAAAATTGCTTCGAGGTTCATGGCAGAGGCACATACCCACCCAGGATGTTTGAAAGCAATCAAAATTACAATATTTCTTCATTGAAATCCACCTATCCATTTATTCCCATATTTTGGCTAGAAAGAGCTCATTCCTCCGTTTCAAGGACACGTTTATTTCTTTATTTTCCTGAGCCACAAAGACACAAAGATGAAATGAGAATAATAAAGACTTTGATTTATTATAAGAATAAAATGGGTTTGCTGATTGATGACTGATTACAAGCTTATGGCCACTGCTGATTGTTGCTAATTTTTTTGTTTCAATTTAGAGATGAGCCAAAAAAAAAAAAAAGAAAAAAGAAATCATTAAGGACAAAACAATTTATTATGCATTCTCAGTGTCTTTATTTGCATGATTCATGGCCAACCTAAAACTATGCTCTCACCGGAATCACAATATGAAGATAACCATACATAACCATGGGCCAGCGTACTCTTCAGTTTAAGAAAAAGCTTTTTTTTTCTCTTTCAATAAACCTTATTCAGAGCACCCACTCATAGCTATGAGTGCAACTGTAGAGGATGAGTACAATTTAACAGATTGGGATGTTTAACCCCACTCTCATGTTTCAAGGCACTATGAAACAGAGTTGAATCATAAGAGTATGCTTTACAAGTGCTGAAGTAAAATCACTATTATGCTCTTGAATATACAGTATTCAATATTTGAAGTGGATGAAAACCCTTTATCAAAGTTGTCCTGAAACTTAAAACCAAAGTGTGTTCTTGTCTTAGGATAACTTGGATGAACTTGTTTAATACACTTCAAATGTTAACTACTATATACGTTAGGATGTCTTTGAATTTTAGCAGAAGGTTAGAGATGTTCACATTAAATGCAATTGATTATTTATCTTCATTAAGGCTCAGTAATCATCCCGTCTCTATCTTGTGATCATATATGTCGAAGGACAACCTGAAGAGCAGAGGAAGTATGAATGAATTCCAACCATGTTTTTAACGGCCGCTCGCATTACCCAAGCGTAATGCATTTACACAGTTGCTGACCAATAAAACGTCCAAACAATTGTGCATGACCCTTTGCAGAAGCGCCAAGGCCAGAGGAGCGTCAAAGAAAAGTTCGCAAAGTTATTGATCCTGCAGTTAAACTCATCCTTGAGAGGCTCGAAAACGACCTCAATCCTTATTTGAGATGGAGGGAAGGCGTTGGAGAACGGGGACCATTTAATCTGCCCACTGGTGAGAAAGATGGGAAGAGAGACATCTATTAAACTGAATCTTTGTGGCTGAATCTAGGATTGTGCTTCCTCTGAGACCCTACCTAAGGCCACTGCCAACAGTCACCGTCATCCCTAGGGAGCACGACTTCCCACAGAGATTCGCGAGACCGTGAACATGTCACAATATTCCTTGGTTCTTGATCACAGTCTAGGCTTCCCCCGTGGAACTTTCCTCTGGTATTTCTCTCCTAATTATGCTGGCGCCACGAGGCATGACCACTCGTTCTCACCAAAACCGCATTGCCATAACCTTTAATTGGCTCTCATTATAAAAAATACTCTACTCCTGGCCGATAGGATGTTAATACCTACTGTTTTTTAACATTAACATGTGTGAATCCCTTTTAAGGAGGACAAATTACGAAGGCAGAACTTCCGAAAGATGCTGTAATGTATTTGTGCACTCATGTCTTTCAGCCATCTAGTCTGCTCCGGTCATTATGGAGCAGTTCGGTGAGTGGCTGTGACGCTGGCGAGTCCTTGCTTGTTTAACTGCACGCAATTATGTATAAGGCTGTAAGTGAGTCTTTCAGCCCACCTCAGCTTCGGGCTGATCATTATGTGCAGTGAATACTGAGAAGGCTCTTTCAGTTGGAGGCCGAGGGCCTGGTCAGCTTGTCCTCCACTGTATGAGTGAAATTTGATTAGGAGTCTAATTATGTGTAGCAGAGAATGAGGAGGGTCACGCTAGGCTGGCTGCTTTTCACAGTCTTTCTCTCTCTTTTTCTCTCGTATCCAATCATTCCTCGCACTCTTGTAAGCTGTAGAAACGGAAGCACTCAACACAACCAGAAGTGGCACGTTTTCCCCCTCATTCAGACTGATTTAAAATAATCAGAGCCCAGCCATAATGTATCCCTGTATATGATCATACGAGCATTTGTCTTGGAGGTAAAAATGACTGATTTCAAGAGAATGGGTTTGCAGTGCTTCATCAGTACTGAAGGTTTTTTATTTATTTAATTTATATATATATATATATATATGAAATCCTATGTGGGATTTTATATTTGGTGACCTATATCTTTGAACATCTGTAGTTGAACCCTTTCTTTAAAAAATGACTTGTTCTGAAGTTTTGACAGGGCGTACATTTTCTCATACAGTCGATCTGTCAGACTGGTACTACTGAAAATGCGTAAAGACTTTTCTTTGAGGGTTAACAGTTATCCAGTTAAATAGTATAATTGTTTTATATTTTTCTCAAATTTTCAGTCCTGAAGATGATTGAAATGATTGAAATTGAAAGTAAATTTACTCTACAACTAGTGATTATCGTTGGCAGCCAACTGTGAAAGTTGTAATTCTATTAGTAAATAAACGCAGTCGATGCGTTGCTAATAACACACGTTTAGTTTTACAACCTCGATGCTGAAGTTTTCCAATACTTCAGTTTGACTGAGTCTTGACGTGCATGTAGAAATCTAATTTCAGCCAGCCAGGCGACAGCAGATATTGGTATGTGTTGTGTTGTGTTTTTCCATTAATCAAGATTACCTGCCTATTCCTATTGTACATATAGGTGTCAGACTTTGATTTGATTCCATCAATTTGGTTTTACATTTCTGAGCTACTACAGAACAACTAGCAAATGGAATTGGTTCATTCAGACCACCCTTAATATGCAGCTATCAATTTCAGCCAAATTCGAATACTGACAGGCAGTGATGCCCAAGATTTTTCAGCTTTTCTTCTCCCAAGATGCTTTTACAACTCGAGGTTTGTCTGACTTGCAGCAATTTCAATAAGAAATTGACAAGGGACTCTTTATTAGTCAGGATCCTGTCTGTTAATATGGATATTTATATGTGAAACACATCCCCTGAGCATGCAATAATGCAAGGATTGATATCCTTCTTATTGTCGTTGTTGGGATCTTGTAACTCAGATTGATGAAGTGACACAGCAACCTATTAGCCATTTTCCAAATATACTGACGTAACCTCTCTGTACAGATGACAATTTAATGAGACACGGATGCAACTTGTGTCTAAAATGCGGTCCAGCAATCTTATATTGTTGACTACCTAGTGAAATGTTGACATTTTAAAACGCTCACCTTTTGACACTGCTTGACTCTACCCGTTTTTATTTTTTTCCCCCGTTTCTCTCCCGAACGACCTTCACCACTGACTTGGATAATTGTTGTCATTCTCAAATGATGTGCAGTGCTGTATGTTTTCCTGCAGTCTTATAGCCCATCCATGTAGAGTAATATTTCTGAAAAACAATGGGGCAGTAGCTGATCTATTACCACATTTTTATTGTAATGTATATATAAATTGCTCTCCACCAAGGGTGAATTCAGCTGGAATGTAGCATTTTTTTTTTCAGTGCTGCAACAACAAGGCCAAGAAACCTAAATATTTGTAAATGTATCCTTGTCTTTCTCCGTCTACTGTCAGGTGGTCTTACAACAACCTTGTCTCCATCCTAGAGAGCTCATATAAAATCACGTCAGCTTGGATCCTGTTTACCCCCCAATTAGATGCTACAGGTCTGGTAATCTGAGATGTCATGTTTCATTGCTTTCCTGTCATACTCGCTTAAAACCATTCAGTAACCTTTGCAGTCATTCAATATTAACTTGGTGACTGATTAAAGCTGAATTTCCCTCAGGACAAGCTACTGCCAAAGAAAAACAAAGGAGCATTAAGTGCATGCTTTATTAAGTGATTGGCACAATATATATTTGGCATAATATCTGTCATCTGTTTGAATGGTTAAATCTTTATTATATAATTTGATTTTGTTGGTTGGAGGCCATACTCTTTTTGTACCTCCTGGATATTTTGCCACCCGCAAACATACAAGGCACAGCTACCTACGGACCAATTTCATTAGTAAAACCTCTGAAAAAATTTCTAGCCGTCTATGAGGCGAAGTATTAAAACATCACATAACTCAGACAGCCTTGCCCTTAGGAGCAAAAACGTTGTTTCAAAGTAGAAAAAATGATTCATCTCATTCCAGGAATATTCTGAAGGATCCTCATGAGTCTTGCCTTTGCCAATTTTCTAGTGTTTGTCGCTTCTTAAACTCTCTGCCATTTAAGTTGCCCAGTGTCTTGCTAAAAATGTCTGCGTGAATCGCAGCATGGTGACCAATGCATAATTGCATTCCATTCTCTCAGAAACTATGGAGCCAACAGGGCATTATGGTAATTAGAAAAGGAAAGAAAACTGGCAAATGAAATATGGCTGAACGAATAAATGAAGGAGGGGTTTAGAGGGTACTTTAATCAGCTAGGGACCAGGTGCAGCCAAAAACAAAGTTATAGATTAAAAGCAAAACTTCACCCCTTACAATCTTGCCTGGAAAGGCAAATTAAGAAACTTTTAATACAATATTGACTGTACTCTCTATTCTAATGTGCCTCAGTTCTCTCAGTTTCTTTACAAGCTCTTGCACATACATGACAACCATAAGCCTTTAAATCATGCAGCAAATGAGTATTGACTCGCTTCCATATTTTTGGACAGCCCTAAAATAAACACATGGGTTCATTTTATGACTGCCGCAGGTGAGTAATGGATTGTGAAAGGTTAATTTAATGAAAGTCTCGCAATTGTATTAAGCAAATGTCGCTGTCCCGATCAGGCAATGTGACTATAAACCGAAGAGAGCGTAATTGAATTTATTCTCTAAAATCGGAGGTGGAGAGAGCAGCTGTAGGCCAGGTGATTGGTGGGAATATTGACTGACAGGTGTCGGATTGCAGTTATGTGCTAATGTGCATTAACAAACCCTCATGTTTCCCGAGTCAGCCTGGCTGCACATTTGGTTTCCAGATTAAAAATGACCTGGTCTTGTTGTTGTATGTCTATCCTGTTGCTTTAAGTCCAGGACCATCTGTTTGTGGATGAGCTGGAGATATCTTATAACTCGGCGTCTTTTTTTTAAATCGAAATTGAAAAGAGTTGCCGTAAATTAAGCAATGATCCCTACTGAGAACTCATAAATCACACATGTGATGCAGTTTTAGTTTAGCTGAAGTTTCATATCATAGTGATGCAAGAAAAATGCAAGTAAAAATCATGACTATAAAATAACAACTGATAATGAGCAGACCCTACTTTTGTGTTCAACTAGTCAGTTCATGCTCAACACATATTGCGTACCCTGGGCCTAAAATGTATAATTTTCCACACCTGCCAATGGCCGGTGACTTGAAAATTTACCACCCATAAATATTTTTACTTTGGAAGTGCAAAAATGTGCATTATTTAATTAAAACAGGCATTTGTTTATTTATTTTATTTCAAATTGTAAAATTAGAATACTACTATGTGACCCCGGACCACAAAACCAGTTTTTAAGTCACTGGGGTACAAAATTATTCCAGATATTTAAATAGTTGTGTCTCTGCCAAATATTGTCTTATCCTAACAAAATATGCATCAAGTGAAAGATTGTTTATTCAAGCTTTCAGATGATGTATAAATCTCAAAAAAAAAAAAAAAAAATATATGACTGGTAAAATATACCTTATGACTGGTTTTGTGGTCCAGGGTAACATATTTGTTTTTACATACATACATTAAGCCATACAGCATATATTTTGAAACTTCAATTTTGAAATGCTCGTTGACAGATTTATAAGATATTCTCTTAACAACTTGGGAAGACTTTTTGTGCTGCATTTTCAAATGCATACTGTAAGCATGTCAAACTCACAGAACCTGAAGTGATGGAGTTCTTGTGGAGCTGCATTTACTGCAGACTATGAAAATAGCACATTGCTGCACTCTGATTGCGTGATTATATAAATATAACACAGTCTTTGTGATTGATAATCAAGCTAAACCATATCTCTTTATCAGACATCATTTGATTTAATTAAAGCCAGCTGGTGACTAACACTTTCCTATACTTGCCAGTGCTAGTTTTTACTCTCATTTGGTGCTTGGCGAGTGTTAATTTTAGACTCCGTGCATAACACTTTCTTATTAAATTTTTCTTTAAGAATTAGATACGGCTTGGTATTCAAGTTTGGTTAAAACATGACCATTTTATACTCAGAATGTTAGTTAGCCTTCCTCTGATGGTTTAAAAGGAGGTATTGGCTTTTTGTTCAAATAAAACCCATGCCTCTAAAGCAAAAGCAACAACAATAGTTAGTATAACCTCACTGCTATTCCATCAACCTTGCAGAATGGATGAAAAAATCTTGTATTAGCAGTGTCAGGGTTAAGATCATTTGTGAAATTCATCGAAATGAGACATCCCTCTACCTCTAATTAGAGGCTCCTCAGCCTCAAGATGTTATGAGAGTGGCAACGGAAATGATGAATTTGTAATAGCTGAAAGAGATCAATGATATCCCGAGCAGTTAATGAAATTATCACCCCATGCCCAGCTACAGTATGTAAACAAAGGGCTGGGTAAACAGCCACAAGACTCATTATTCAACAAACATGTGCTGCTCATCAGACAAGAATGAATAAGTAAAACGTGCCTTTTTGGGAGTGATTTAATGAAGGGATGTCAGATGTGGCATTAATGATGTAAATGAAATATCAGCTGAAACCAGATGTAGATATCATGTCCTTGCAATATGAAGCAATTTAATATGAGTCTGTGTATTCATTGGTTTACCTCTGACTGATTCGATTCCAGCAGAATTAAAAGTGCTTGTGTGATTTATAGGTTGCTTAAAATGGCAATATGTCTTCAGCCTTTAGGCCTCTGTGTGCAATTGACAGAATGCAATAAGTGCTTTCTATTGTCTTTTGTAATAAAAATGTTGCCCTCTTTGAAACGAAATAGCTCACTGTCCTTGTAAAAAAAGAAAAAAAGGTAACAAATAAAAAGAACAAATTTTCCCTTAAGCCGTTTGAAAATAAGCCTTCCACAGGAGGCACATTTGTGTCATTGTTCATTATAGTTTCCATGATGCTGTCTTGCTTTGTTGTGAAATAATAATTTATACAGTAATTTTGTTAAAAATGCACTCGTTTGACTCGATGGCAAAGGTGAGATTGTAATTCATGAGTAAAAAAGGTGCACAGCACTATCATTATCATAATACAAGACTGCAGGCTGTACTTTATAAATGGCCTTTTAATATCATTGAAATTAATTGTACAAGCAGAGCAATCAGAGATAAAGAGCATTACGCAAACAAAGACAACTGGATTGGATTTCTATATTAATATTCAGGATTTTGTAAAGACCATTAGTGCATCTTTACACATTTGATCCCTTGAGTATAAAGTCGCACACAGACATGTTTCATTGACAGATGCAAGATTACATACAGTAGTAAGCATATTTCTTAAATGCAGCTTGAGGTGTTCCTTAAATATCACAATATTAGCCTGGATATATAGACTCTGATCAAACTGTTAAATATTTTTGTATGTATTTTACAATACTACGACACCTTTTTAAAAAACATGAATATGAATTATTTCAAACTTTAATGGCCAGTGTAGTAAACTTGTAGTTTTTACTTTTGCCTGTGTAATGATATCATTCTAATATTTGCATACTGAATTTCTATTGGTCAACTTTATTTGATTAACAAGGTTTTTTTTGCACAAGGCTGTTGGCAGCATACTGAATTTAAATTCGATGACAGTACGAGGACCTGCAGTCAGGGGTCATCTAGATGCTTCCTCAAGCTAATCTGCAGCATGATGTTTCTCTGACTTAATGCGGAACATATTCTCATTCAAAGCGTAATTCCTGCAATTAAAATGAGAATCATTCTTATTGCAAAGGCCTCCCTCAAGACTTCATTCCAAATTAGTCTGCCATCAACACATAAGGCCTTTTAGATGTTTTGTAATGCTTCAATATTTTCTAAATTAGTGCCAATTTCATTCTCTTGAGTTAAAGGACTCCCTCAATGCACAAAGAATTGGCAACATCTTTTTCCCCACTTACAGTGAATGTTAAAACCATCAGTGGCGTTGGTTTCCATTTAAACATTTACCATTATACAGTACTAACTAAATATGCCTACATCTAGAACTTTTACAAACATTGTGGGCATGATATAGCTAACAAGCTTCAATGTCAAATAAATTGGATTACATGTGTTCATATTTTTGTAAAAACTGTGAATTAAGCAGAAGAGTTGAAGGAGTAGTGCTTTTTTGTTTTTAATGAATCACTAAAACACCTGCATGATTTGTGAGTTGTCTATTAAAACATTTTGCTAATGTTTCCTTTAAGTTCCTTCAGTTTTTACAATATTTTAGATTTTTTTTTCTTTCTCTCTTGGATTTGTGAATAAGGGGAACATTCTATTTTTTTTATAATTCTGCAAACATTATGAGATCACTATTTTTTGTTCACAACATTTTTTAAATAGTATTAACATTTACAGTGATGTTAGACGAACATCCAACTAAAATATTTAATGGAAAAAAACAATATAATTTTTTTTTTTTTTTTTTTTTTTTTTTTTTTTTTTTTTACAAATGTTTTGAGAATATTATTTAAGAGAATACAATTAAATGTTATATTCATACTTGTTTATTGCTTTGAAAGAACACTTCCAGAATGCCATATTCTGAGATATTTTCCTTTTTAGCCAAGCAATTAATTACATTATTTTAATATTATATATATATATATATATAAAAAATACTTTCCTCCCACACTCCGCCTATATAAACAATCTAGGAATATTTACGCAATGAAATGTAACATTGGGTGTGCTAAGGCATAGATTTTTGGATTTTGGGCATGGATTTTTTCCATCGAAAACATTGAAACACCTAATAATCTTAGTCCTTATGACTCAGTTTACACATTAATAGACTCACTCATCATTTCTGTAAAGCATCACAGGGTGGAGAGACAGGAAGTAAAATATTGAGTGTTGTGAGTGCTGTGTCAGCAGACAGGCTCATAAACAGCTCTTAAAAATTGAGCATTTTCTAGGCTGTTAACCTCGTACACATTCAGGCAGGTTGATTTTTCCCTAAAGCTCAAGAAGCAAATGATGCGATGGGTCAGTATTTTTAAAGCAGAGATAGGAAAATATGAAATGAGTTATACAGTGATTTTACCAAAGTTTGTGAACACAGGATTGATCTGGATTAGTGATCTAAAAACAAGTAAGAGTTAGATACTAAAATACCAAGATAATCCAACATAGTCAAGGGCTCAATATTGGATAGATTATATTCTGTTTTAACTAACATAGCACTTGTAATGTTGATGTCTATTTTGTAGGATTACTACATAAACATTATTGGGTGGATTGTGCATGCTTACAGACTGTTTTATTTCACTCTGTTTACGAGAGTCATATTGATCCAAGTACAGTTTAAGCTAGCAGCTTTCATTGTACAAAGCCCACCCGCTGAGTTGTCAAACAACCAATCACAGTTCGTATCAGTCATCGTCAGGATTCGAGGCGTGGAAATGTCGCCACAATAACAGACCGGTGTGTAAAACTCTCAGACATATTTTAAAGATTTTATACCGCAGACTTTAAATATTTCATATACTTTTGAAAATCCAGCATTTAGTTGATCCTGATAAGCGCTCGTCATCACAATTATAAACACGGTGGCTTTCTTCTCTCTTGAGGGGGTTTGGTGTCACAGCATTTTTGTTTCCAGGCTGAACGTTAAAGAACATACACGTCTTGCGGAAATCCTGTACAATTTTTATCCAATCCGATGACGACTTCGACACTCCTGAAGTGTTTCCACTATTTTATCCCATATGCATCAGACGTTTATCCAACGGTCCGTGGGTGTGACGTCTGAGGCTGAGACTATGAGCTAATAAAATTAAAATTTAATATAAAACTTAATGTAAACCGCTTGTCAGAATTCTTCCATTTTGTATTACTATATCTTCCTTCTTAAGCAAAATGGTTAACTAAACTATTCAAAGACTTGCTCAAAAAAGGATGTCACTTGTTTAATTCCTGTATAAATAAGTGCTATTAAACAAATCACTTGAATGACTCACTGACTCAATCAAAAGGACAATCACTTGTCGCCACCTACTGGTGTAATGATGTAAAAAAGTATCACCATTAATGTCAAATTTACATACATTTTATTGTCTTACTATGTAATATATCTTCTTTTTGATTCAGATCTTTTTTTATGCAGATTATTGTGCAGAATGTGAAACATTTATTTTCTACATATAATTCTTCTATATTTTCTTTTTTATTCTAAATCTTAAACTTATTGTATAAATAAATATAAAATTTGGTCTCACATTTTTAAGACCTATTATTATTCACACAAATAAATTCTGTACAATGTATTTGGAATAAACAATGTATCTGTTGGGGATGCAACTGGCCTTTTCAGTTTTCCTTTTAATTCCCATATGAGACATGTGGTGTTGACGTGTCAGGTCTGTTAGTGTGATAAGTTTTCAAACCAGCTTATTCCATCGGAGGCTCTCGGGTCCCGAGGCAGTCACCACTAACACAATCATTCAGGTCTAAGACGGACTTTGTTCGATTTCCTTTATTTCACATGAAAAGATCAAGTCAGAGCATGAGCAACAGATGCATTTACGTGCACAGTCTGAATTGCACTTAATAAACTCTACTATATATCATCAAAGTCAACTTTGTTCTTTTGTCCTTCTCATTTATTTGTTTTCTGTTTAATTAACCTTCATTTTATTACTACAAAGCAGCAGGCCTTCTATAGTAATTGTTTTGCTTGTGCATTAAAGCAGTAGATTAGATTTGATATGTAAAAATGTCGTTTATGCTGGTGGAACTTATGAACAGATTGGACCCCTTCTGAGAGTATGAGCTAATCAAGTTGGACACTTGTAGTCACCCATGAGCTTAAGGGATGTGAGGTGTGTTATTTAAGTATTCTTCTCGCAGGCAGGTCTGGTAACAGCAGTTATTCCTCTTGAGCTCTCCATTAGGTTCAGCTGTCAGTACACACTGTTTTCAGAGTCACACTGAATTAGAGAGCTGCCAGATTCATTTGTAGAGATGTGTGAACTATCATTCTAAGATTTTTCTTTCTTTCAAATATTTATATTTTCAACCATGGCTTGCAGAATTAATTTGAATTAGTTTAAGACACCTACACTACAAGCAAAGGAGCTAATTAACACTCAAGCTTTGCTCCTAAAACGGTAAAATCTATTTAAATATTATCAGATTATACTTTTTTATATATATATACAATCAGAGAGTTATTATTCTGAGAGAAAACAATCTCAGTTAAGGTGTTAGCAATAAATTGAATGGACAAAAGCACTACTAATAATAAACTAATAAAATGAGAAAAATAATAAACTAATAAAATGAGAAAACACTGATGTATCACAACATTTAACGGTGAATTTCACTTAAAAAGAGAAAGGCTCAAGTTTATGTATGAACTGTTTACTTGAACTACTTTGCTTGCATAAACCAATCATATGCAATTCCATTCCACTTTAATAATCATAAATGATCTTAAAATGTCAGTTTTGCTCATATAGATGCTTGTTCATTAACCTAATCACTAAATCATTTTCATAATCAACTTCAGATTAATTGCTTGAATATGAAGCATGTTTTTTAAATCAAGTTTCTTATTTATGTACAGTGATCAGCATATTTTGATTTAACTGAGGAAAACTGTTATTCTGCCAGCCCTCGCTTATCCATTATGCTCAATTCATTCTAATTCATGTCCTTAACAAATGCAAATGCAAAGGTTGAAGGAAAAGGGAAAAATAAAGAACAGCCCTTATTAATACAAGGCTGTTTGGTGCATTCATCTGTTTGTAGACTTATTTATGTGCATTTTTTTTAGATGTTTAAATATATCTGTCTTCGTACAAATTAGATTAGTTTCTATATACACTTGTATGAAATCTTAGTTGTAGATTGCTTTCTAATGGGCATAAGGATCAAACTAATTTGATCAAACTCATTTGTGAAGCTGATTCGAAATTAGTTTTACATTTCTTTCATCCCTTTCCCACCTCAAATACAAAGGATATTTTCTACATTTTCTCCATGAGTGTAATTTCAAAATAGTTTATTTTTGTACGCTTAACGTTTTCCTACTAAAATCTTGTAAAGGCAGTGCTCGAATTTTAATTGCACTCTTTCCCTGTTTGCCTGTTTGTCTTTGGTTTTAGAATGATCTATATTCATTTCAATTGAGAGAAACAAAAAGATGTCACGTTTGCAATTTGTAGTAAATGGTCTAATGAAAGCGTGCTAAGTGGTAGGTAGAGTTTTTGACATTAGCTGTAAGAGGAAATCAAACCATTCTTCTCATGTTTTGAGTTAATGTGAATTTAAATTGTTCTCTAAACTAAGCACTGTGCTTGTGAGCTTTGTATCTACGACTGTAATTCTCCTATTATCAGTCTTGTGGTAAGATTGCCACAAGTGGATTTGTAAGTGGATAATTGTGATTATTGTCCATGGTCTGAACATAGTTTCTTGGTATTAGCATTGCAAAAACATTTTGGCACTTTGCCTCTTTGTTTTGAATTGGCTTGTTCTTGTGAAGTGTTGTCCCTCTCCATTTATTGCAGCAACCAGGGAACAAATTTCCTGGGCACAGATTATGCCTCTTATATGCCTCAAAAATGAAAGGTGATTTCCTATTCTTAGTCACAATTTGTTCAGAATGGATATTTTGCTGTAAAATTTGACCCTATTGCACAAGAGTTTCCTTTTGACAACACTTGGGCAACATTATGCTGACTAAATGGTAGTGAAAGATAAGTATGCACAATCGGAGATGCTTTTAAGGACACTGTTTGCGCAGCAATTGATGGAGCATTAAGATTCATGTTCACATTCATGTCAGAAAAAAACTGAACTCATTGCACTCGCTTTTTTTTCAGTCTCTGTGAAATGCATATAATTTTTGGATTTGTCCAGTTGATTTAATGAAATAAGCTGTAGTTAAATCTCCCCTTGCTCTTTCTGTCTCTCCTAGAGAGTTTCTCTCAGTGTGTTTACTGCTTATTTCAGGGTTGAGTGTTTACTTTGACACTTTGATCTCAGCGGCAGGTTTGATTCTGACTGTCTTTATCAGTCTGAGGGTGGTGTTTTCTTTTCTGAGGTTGGTAGGTGTCCACACTGTTAGATACGTCCCACAGAGTACACCGAATCAGTGGATGTTATGCTTTTATGCTGTTAATAATACTGGTTGCTTTTTGTTTGGTTTGCTCCCAGGCAATCACAGCATTATCATGCACCACTAAAATGTTGTTCTGGTGACCTTCTCCCCTCAGTTTGGAAGATTCCATCACTTTTTGGGACATTATCTTGTGTTTGAAATAATGCAGGAATGTGGCTTCAAATGCAATTATTTTAGAATCAATTCAATTATTTTAAACAACAATTTACTTGGATTCAGCAAAATTGATTTGATTGATTAATTGTTTTTGAAATAAAGCAATTATTTTATTCAGCAAGGATGCATAAAATTGATCCGAAATAAGAACATTGATTAAGAGATTTAGAAATATTTATTTTCATATAAATGCTGTTCTGCTGAACTTTTTATTAATCTAAGAATCTGAAAAAGTCATCACTGTTTCCACAAAAATACTGAGCAGCACAAAAGTAGTACAAATTGATAATAAGAAATGTTTCTTGAGCACCAAATATAGCACATTAGAATGATTTCTGAAGGATGATGTGACACTGAAGGCTGGAGTTATGATGCTGAAAATTCACCTTTGCATCACAGGAATGCATAATATTTTAAAATATAAATTCAAATAGAAAACAGTTGGTTTAAATTGTAATAATAATTTGCAATAATACAGTGTCTTTGGTCAAATAAATGAAGGCGGTAGCACTTTATTTTACAGTCCTGTTTCTCATGACATGTACATACTATGTACTTATTATAGTAATTACAATAACTATGTAATAACTAGGTACTAACCCTGAACCTACCCCTAAACCTAACCCTACCCCATGTAGTTACCTTGTATTACCAGAACTTTCTTAGATAAATACACTGTAAGTACATGTTAGTACACGTACTGTAAAATAAAGTGCAACCATGAAGGGTTGGTGAGAATTTATTTTTTATGTACTGTAGTTCTCCTCTCATATTCCACAGAAAGCTAAAATCATCTGTTTTGAACAATATAAGAGTGGATACATGTTGACAGAATTTTAATTTTGTGGGTGAACAAATCCTCCAAAATGAGTTGGCACAAAAGCTTTGGGATGCACAAATTGTTTGCACAGTTCAAGTTGCTTGTTCAATGATTATCTCCTGTTCCAAAATGATCTCTACGCATCTTTTAATAACTGGAGAGCTCGGTGCATGGTTCCACAGCACAATATACATCTAAAAATTAGCACCAGTCTGTTCGAGAAGTTTTACCTCCATAACGTCTAAAGAGAAGCACAATAATATCTGCTCAAACTCCTCATTTACATGCATCGGCCTTTGAGATCTCGCATAATGAATCTGTTCGCAAACCCGAACATGGCAAAGCGCTCCAGCGGCTGTAGTCCAGGCAGAGATGAGCAGTGGGCTTAATTTCCTTCTGCCGGTTTTGAAGGTCATCCAGATGTCTGCCATGACCCCAGTGCTTGTCTTGGTTTTAAAATGCTGTTTAACTCAGGCAGTCTCTTGGCTGTTATGCTCGAGATAATGTCAGGCCTGACATTTTTCTTCAGATAGCCAACAGAGCTCTCTCTGAGTCGCATCCTGTTGAGAAAGATGATTCTGAATGAGCCATATCTGTTTTGACAGAGTCACTTCCACAGGACGACAATACGGCCTGATTAATATTCCAAAAAGGAAAAGTAATCTTTAATGTTGTTGTTTATGGTTAGATGATGAGACTGGTACAGTTTATGCCTCCGTGTGTGCCAACGTAAGCCAAACAGTGCTATCAATTTATCATGTGCCTGCAGGGAACACTTAAAAGTTTAGGAGAATGTGGCAACTTCTCCTTGGGGTTTTCATGTTTTCTATCCTTTATCAAGTTGTTAATTTATATTGTATGATTCCTTGATGTACTCCTCTGATAAATTAATCACAGATTGTTAAACTGAACTCAAGCAACTCTGAATATTCCCCCTCTGGTTCATACGTCTTTTGTTTTTCATCAGATGTTTCGGAGCTGAAAAGTTACTTTTAAATGAAGACATCAAAGATAACAGCTCATTATTAATGCGATATAAACCACATACACCCCTCATCTTGTGTGTTTGAGTACCATGGATACAAAGAAATGGATTCATTTACTGAATTAATATTAGAGAGGGATAGAAAACTCAGATTAAAGCCATACATTAATGTCAGTAATATGAATATATTGTGTTTTCCAGCACCAAACTACACTTACATTCCAGAGAAAACTTTATGCTTTGAATATTAAATTTTCTATTATTCAATATTAATTTAAATGTATAACAGCAAAGCTACGCCAGAAAGCGTCATGTCCCAATTACATGCACAGTCAGCTTCAAGTACAGATTTACAGAAGATTTGCTGCAATATATGTAGGCCTGTGTTTTTTCATAACCCTGAAAAAATTATTATACAAAACATGAGGCTTAGCGACTTCAACTTGTAAGATTAAACTCTAAAGCTGTTTGGTCCCCTTGACTCCAAATATGTTTTTTTCTTTCTTTCGCTCTCTCTCTTTCCTTTAAAAAATGAACACTTTTAAAGCCATGTCAAAAGTCTAGTAAACAAAGGATGGGAAATCTGTAATTAGACCATAGCTGGAGACATCTTACAGAGAGATTTATTTATTTATTTAGACCAAAATAGCATGGATTCCATCATCAACTCTATAAAAAAAAAATGATTAGTCTTTTTAAGAAAACATACTTCTGGTGTGGTCTTGGTGACTCAAAGTTACGGAAATTAATATTTCACAACATGATGAATGTGTGCAGAAACTATACACTGTTACTAAAAGTCCAACTCTCAAAAAAGTAAATATGAATGCACGTCGTAATACATGATATCAAGAAACAAAAGCTATCTCATTTAATTCTGGCAAGGCTTAAAGATTTCGCATTCAACCAGTGCTTGGAAATAAGCTTATTTTGATATAATCCTCTTTTTACTTGCATTCTTTATTGATTGGCTTACAGTATTATATGTATAAATCCAACATCATTCACACAGCTTTTATTTAAACATGCTGTCTGATGCTTTGAAACAGTGCCTTCTGTCTAATTAAAGTTAAACTCACAAGTTCAAATGCAACTCAAAATGCAAGACGCTACTTTGGCTTCTATATGCCTTATGCTAGGATTCCTGGACTGTTACAATTCCTATATAATATACACTACTCCTACGCAGTTGAAATGCAGCTAGACATGCTAGGGGCTCCTTTTTATGATTATTTTATATGTTTGTTCTAATGGTTTAACTGGGTATCTGAACTGCATATATACAGGTGCAGCTCAGTAAATTAGAATGCTATGGAAAAGTTCATTTATTTCAGTAATTCAACTCAGATTGTGAAACTCGTGTATTAAATACATTCAATACACACAGACTGAAGTAGTTTAAGTCTTTGGTTCTTTTAATTGTGATGATTTTGGCTCACATTTAATAGAAACCCAACAATTCAACGAATTAGAATATGGTGACATGCCAATCAGCTAATCAACTCTAAACACCTGAAAAGGTTTCTTGACCCTTCAAAATGGTTCTCTTAGTTTTGTTCGCTAGGCTAGGCTACATAATCATGGGGAAGACTGCTGATCTGACAGTTGTCCAGAAGACAATCATTGACACCCTTCACAAGGAGGGTAAGCCACAAACATTCATTGCCAAAAAAGCTGGCTGTTCACAGAGTGCTTTATCCAAGCATGTTAACAGAAAGTCGAGTGGAAGGAAAAAGTGTGGAAGACAAAGATGCACAACCAACCGATTAGATTAGAGCAAGTTTTGTATTTCATTTGGAAACTAAGGTCCTCGAGTCTGGAGGAAGGGTGGAGAAGCTCATAGCCCAAGCTGTTTGAAGTCCAGTGAAGTTTCCACAGTCTGTGATGATTTGGGGTGCAATGTCATCTGCTGGTGTTGGTCCATTGTGTTTTTTGAAAAACTGTACCCGTTTACCAAGGCATTTTGAAGCACTTCATGCTTCTTTCTGCTGATCACCTTTTTGAAGATTCTGATTTCATTGTCCAGCAGGGTGTGGCACCTGCCCACACAACCAAAAGCACTAAAAGAAGGTTAAATGACCATGGTGTTTGTATGCTTGACTGGCCAGCAAACTCACCAGACCTGAACCCCAGAGAGAATCTATGGGGTATTGTCAAGAGAAGAATGAGAAACAAGAGACCAAAAAAAGCTGAAGGCCACTGTCAAAGAAACCCGGGCTTCCATCCCACCTCAGCAGTGCCACAAACTGATCACCTCCATGCCACGCTGAACTGAGACAGTAATTAAAGCAAAAGAAGCCCCTACCAAGTATTGATTACATGTACAGGAAATGAAGATGCTTTCCAGAAGGCCAACAATTCACTTAAAGATTTTATTTTTTATTTTTTTATTGGTCTAATGAAGTATTCTAATTTGTTGACACATTGGTGGGTTTTTTATTAAATGTGAGCCAAAAGCATAAAAATTAAAAGAACCAAAGACTTAAACTACTTCAGTCTGTGTTCACTGAACCTTTTATTTTTTTTTTTTTTTTTTTTTTTTTTAGATTAACTTGAGTTGAGTTACTGAAATAAATTAACTTTTCCATGACATTCTAATTTACTGAGATGCACCTGTATGTTTAATGTTTAACCGTTTTGAGTTATATTTATTCTTTTTTTTTTTTTTTTTTGATGTATAGGATTGATTGAGCATTTATTTATTTATTTATTTATTTGCACCCATACCAACAATCTCTTCTGATCCTGCTACAGATAAAATGGGTGATGTGAACCATCTTGATGATCTCACCATCTTCAGTGTCACAAGACACATCTTGATCTTGACACACATATTCAATGAATATTTATGCGTAATCTTGATCATCCAAAGGCACAACTGTCAATAGCCCGAAGCAGATGATCTTGTTAATTAAACATTATCTTCTTTTGTTCTTCTTTTTATTTATTTTTTTCTTAAAGTTTCTCAATGACCCTGCATTGGTTGGAGCATTTTCTGAACACAAAACAGTCCATATTTTTAAATATCAAAGATTAAGTCGCATATCAAAGATTCCTGGAAATCAGGGTATTGATAAAACGTTTCAGCGCTGCTGTGTACGTGCAGTGAATTGAACTTTTTAGTTAACGGCAGTCAATTCCCATGTCGCCTTTGTCTCGTATGATGCCAATAATAACTGCATTAACACAGTGTTTCCCATTAGATTTGGTTTGCGGCTTGGAAATTAAATGTTGCGCCGGTTGCCCCTGATGTTTGAGAGGAACTGGTGCCTTGAGGGATAAGATTATGAAACACCAGAAGCGCTTGGCGAAGTAGAACAGACAGGTGGTCATACATGAGGTAACACTGTGTAGGAGGCCAGTCCATTACTGCTTGACCCGTTAGGGTCATTTAAAGAAAAACAATCAATCAAGCAATGTAAAAGTGGAGGTGACTACTGAATTATAGAGGAAGGAAGTTACTAAGAGCATGAAATGCAGTGTTGCTGCACTTATGAAGTCTTTTTAGCCAAGCTTTCTGGCTTTGGTTGAAGTCATTTGACTCCTGAAAATAAATAGTTCTTCTCGTGTCCATCTAAATGCCTTGATTGTAGCAACATTGTCTTCAGTACTCTACATGAATTTGAATTTTGATGCTTGAAAATAGGGACAGTTTTGCATAAAACTTAGTTACACAGAGGAAGGTAAAATACAGTCATGCACCAAACCGTCCCTGTGTTTTTGTCTATGTAGTTATTCTTTCTCTGAGCACTCATAGCCCTCTGTGACTTTGCTTCTTTCATACCTGAAAAAAAAAAAGATATTTGTTAGTATTCTCATCCATCCAAATAACAGTTGATTTGTTTGTGTAAGACTGGCTGATGGCAACACAAGTATGTGCATAAGAGCAAATATGAGTTTGTTTGGAGAGATCTTGTGTTTGTTAGTTGGTGAAATGCAAATAATTCTAATGAATGTAAAATAAAAATAGATAAATGAGGCTGTGCAATAATCGTGATATGGCTTAGTTCGATTATCAAATCAAAATTTAATCAAAATGTATAGTCTGATGCACCGTGTATGAGTTAAACAGTGCAGTTTTATAATAATATATAAATAAAATATAAAATATTAATTTTTATTTTACAGTAAAATTAGAATTTTACAACAAAAAGTCATAATTTTTTTTTTTTTTATATAATTCTTTGTTTTTATAATTAGAGTGAAAAGATAGTTCAACTATTACTTCTGCTACTACTACTACTACTACTACTACTACTACTACTACTATTTTATATTTTTTATTACATAACTTTATATATGTTAACTTTTTAATTAGTGCTGAACAAAAGGTGCTATGGAAAGGTAGGACAATTTCAACCCCCATAATGCACTGGACTTGATCAGGCTATCTCTGGCCAGGGAGACAAAATAAGCCCCGGATCTGTCAAAATCAGCCCAGTAACATGTTTTACAGTACATCATCTGCCAGACTTTTGCTGACAATGTGGTAATCTTGGTGCAAGAAACATAGAAAACAACAACAACAACAACAACAACAACAACAACAAAAAAAAACCTTTTATATATATACATGGTTTATTTACTTTACAAAGCTGGTTCAAAATCAGTGAACTTACCCTTTAACTTAAAATATCAGGGGGGACTTCAAGTATTATTTATTGTATGTGTAAAGGGTGTAGTTACAGTCTCTACCAGAAGGGGATAAATAGGTCACACTAACCAGCCAAGCACTGGCCCCTAGGTTATGAATAAATCTTTTTCAAACCAAACATAAATGGACACCAGTATTTTATTTGCAACCAGTAAGTCAATAATCTCTGTCTTGCAAATATAACCCAGTTCCTCTTTTCTGTATGTTGACATGAGGAGCTCATCTCTCTCTTTATTCTCTCTTCATAGTCCCCCTTTTGTGCTCTTTTGTTGACAGCTCTGTGTTGCCTAATCCTTTGAAATCCCTCTTGAAGACATTGCTGTGGCAAACAGTATGACAAGAAAAGCACTTTTCTGCATCAGAGTTGCTCACCCTTTGTCTACTGTGTGTGTGAGCGCATCGCTCATATAGCATACATGTTTAAATTGGCTATTTTGTGCACGCAAATGTGTGTTTTTGAACAGTATATATTGAAGTGTGAGTATTGTGCCCTTTTTGATTTTTGAGATCAGGACTTTAGATCTGGTGTGTCATCTGAGGTTGAATATGAAACACACGTCAGCTTGGCTTCTGAATTCCCTGGATACGGACCTACAGAAACAGAGAGAGTAGAAACAGATGAAAAATTCCAGTGAATTTGATCATGTTTTGAGTCTGTTTGCATCGTTTTAATGTTTTATTCAGAATGTAAAGTTTATTTCTCCACAGGATTGACGTGTACATAATATCTGTGAATGCCTATAAGAAAGTGATTCTGAGACCTACAGCATCGGCATATGACTGCACAGATGTTGGCTCATTATTTTGAAGTGCTTGACTTTTATTTAATAAAAAACACCACTGAGAATTAAAGATTTGACTAAAGGAATATTTAGCCCAAAATAAAAATATGACTTTGTTTCTGTTCATTAGATCTCTCATTCTGAGAATTACATTGTGATGTTTCTGGACAACGTGTGGCCAGCTAACCAATTTGAGCCCAGGAGGGGCTTCATAGAACCAGGAAGTAATTTTTTTTAGGACCGTTTTTAGAAGAATGGAAACAATGTTGTAGAATAAAGGTAAAATATGTAAAATGAAGCATTAACATGTTACAGTGCACCCCATAAACACAACCAAGCCTTTGAAAATAGCTGATTTATACCACCCCTTTAAAGGAGCTGTAGGGAACTTTTGTAAAAATATATTTTTTACATATTTATTAAACCTGTCATTATATCCTGACAGTAGAATATGAGACAGATAATCTGTGAAAAAAAAATCAAGCTCCTCTGGCTCCTCCCAGTGCTCCTATTGCCATTTGCAGAAACTCCATCGCTCCCGGTAAAAAATAACCAATCAGAGCTGCGGTCCGTAACTTTGTTTGTGTTCAAAATGTAGAAAAATTTATATAATAAGCAAGTACACCATGAATCCATTTTCCAAACCGTGTTTTTGGCTTGTCCTGAATCACTAGGGTGCACCTATAATAAGTGTTTATATTCGGACTATTTTAGATTGCTTCGGGGATACAGCGGCGGAGTAACCCAGTACCTTTGTGATTCTTCATAGACATAAACAGAGAGAAGTAGATCCGGCTACGATGTTCTTCCGCAAGAATCAAGCAGTTCTGTTTATTAACCGCTAGAGCGCCAAAAGTTACCGACTGCAGCTTTAATGTTAAAACGCTCCAGTCATGGATATGTTTCTTTTCACCATACACAGTGTTTACTTAGATGTCTATCATGTTTTTATCAGCCTATTGACTCTCATTCTGACGGCACCCATTCACTGCAGAGGATTCATTGGTGAACAAGTCAAATAAAGCTAAATTTCTCCAAATCTGTTTCCATTTAAGAAACAAATTCATCTACATATCGAATGGTCTGGGGGTGAGTACATTTTCAGCAAATTTTCATTAAATTACTACAAATTCAGAGTAACAGCAAAAGCGGGCACGGAGAAGCTTGCTCAAGTGCACAAGTACTTGCTTATTCAGTTCAGGGATCGAACTAGTAAACGTCCGGTTACCAGCCCTGAGCTTTTGTTCACTACACCACAAAGACCTTTGATTTTGTTTACCACCTTAAGCTGAAATCGTCCTCTTATTTTCCACTCCACCCTGTGTGTGTGTACTGTAGAGACAGGTAAAAGGGAGAGGTACCACAGACAGACCATTCCAGGTTTGTTTTTCATGAAAGAAAAAGAATAACAGACATTAGTATTGGCAGACACGGCTGGAGAGAAACTGCTGGGACCCCAGGCATTCTCCCCAAGGGTTATAAACAAAAACCTGTAGCAGGTTATATGAAAGCTGTATCTGACAGAGTCTCTTTCTACAGATGAGCATTGATGCAACAGACAGAAGGTTTAAATGGAAGAATCTTAGGAACTATTGCCTTACGCCATATGCACATAGAGATACCAGGACTTTATTCTCCTTGAAGCAAAAATCATTTTGTTTCCTGTCACCTCTAAACATCTACCACAATCTGAGCACAGTTCAGACGTAATGATTGTGTTCCTGAAACCTCTAGCCTTTAATCTCTAGTAGCTCATCATTTCCTCTTCCCAGACCCCTTGATGTTTCAAATGCATAACAAATAAAGAGCAACGCTGACTGAATTTTTTTTTTTTTTTTATATATACATTAATATACTGTCCAGGTCTGTATCCTAGCAACAGAAGCATCATGTCCATTCATACTGAGAAAGGAAGGTGTGACAGTCCAGTTGAGTTGATTATTTACTTTAAAGTGAAATTCTGTCATCGGCTGGCCACCCTCAAGACTGACTTTCTTTCTTCTGTGGAAACTCTAAAGAGTTGTTATTTATTTATTTATTTATTATTATTATTTTTAATCCAAATACCAAACTTTCCCTTTGCCTAGTCTCATGAGGCAGGACCTTTGACTAAATTATAGTATTTCAAATTCTGTGTACATTGGGTTAAAATGTGTAGACTTTTTTTCTGATCCTTTTAAAAATATAAGGATATATAAGGAACCATCAGGATTATAAAAGGGAGAGCAGAAACTGATGTGAAAATGTAAATCAAAATGAAGTTTTATTCTGATTATTCTGTTTGTTTGACTCTTTTTAAAATGTATAATACTAAAAAAGAAAATTGGATCATATGATATTTAAGACTGGAATAATAGCTTCTGAAAAATTCAGCTTTGACATCATAGTAATAAATTAATTTATAATAATATTTCACATTAATACTGTTTTTACTATATTTTTTATACTATATTTTACAATACTGATCAAACAAAAATCAAACAAAAGCAGCCTCATTACAAAAATATTAATATTAATACGAAAAATATTAATACGATCTTTTAAATTGTATTTTTTGTGTGTAAGTGTGTGTGTGTGTGTGTGTGTATATATATATATATATATATATATATATATATATATATATATATATATATATATATATATATATATATATATAATTGTTATTATTTTTTTGTGTGTGCGTGTGTGTGTGTGTGTGTGTTCCACAGAAGAAAAAAATGCATGCAGGTTTGAAATTGCATGAGGATGAATTTACTATCCCTCTAAGTGTTGTTTAAATCTTTCCATTGACATTTAATGCAAGTGCATAATGATAACTGGATGTGATATTCAGATACAAAATAATCTGTTAATGCTAAGTGAGAAAAAGAAGTGAGCCTAGACTGCAACTAGTGAACTATAAAAAACAGGTGCATGACACTCCTGCCTAGCAACAACTCACATTCACTCGTTTTCAGTTGAGTGATTTCAGAACATAATCAATGTGTCTGAATGTGAAATCTCACTCAGCCGCTGTGGCAGTTGCCCTGACAGTGATGACTCTTCCTGATCAAGTTGCGGTTAGCTTTCAGCTCCCAAACTTACCTACACTCACCTCCTTTTGACCTTCTGTGGGCTGCTGACTAAATCATTTCCTGAGTTCATTAATCTCATGTTAAAGGAAGAACGCATTTCACTGCAAATGACAGCTCATGAGGTGATGCACGTTTGATAGAGGACATATTCATTCATCAAGGGTGCCTTTGTGTGATGGATATGCAGCTATCAGTGTTGGCTCTTACCCATCCATCATCTGCACCGAGGTCAGGCCTGAAGATCAGAGCCCAGTCGCCTGCTAGAACAACCACTGTACTGCCAAACTCTGAGTTGAAGTCACTTATAGTTTCATATCTTGTCAACAGGCCCCACAACTCTACATGACCTACATTTCAGATTCGGTTCAGTCAGTTCATTTTACACAGTCTTCTGTTCTGGAGCTGAGGACAAGAAGCAAGTGTAAAATAAAAATGATTTTGCATTTTTAATGATCATGATCATTTATTGCACGTATATATCCTTTAATTGCCAACCAGAGTGGAAGTGTGTAAACTGAAAATAAATAAGTATATTAATGGATGTAATTATTTATTTTAGTTTATTCTGGCTCTGTTATAAAGGCATGCATGTAATATTAAATCAGATAAGTATAAAACAAATCTTTGAATGAATGGGGCTTTAGAAGTCAAACTTGTTGCATTTAATTAGTAGTTTATTTTATATAACTAAACATAATCCAATCAGTACAGTCAGATTTTGGACCAACAAACAAATGATACTATGAAAAATATCATTATTGAAAGTGAAGTGACATACAGCCAAGTATGGTGACCCATACTCGGAATTCGTGTTCTGCTTTTAACCCATCCAAAGTGCACACACAGAGCAGAGAACACACACACACACACACAGCAGGTGGCAGCCATTTATGCTGTGACACCCAGGTAGCAGTTGGGGTTTTGGTGCATTGTTTAAGGGCACCTCTGTCGTGGTATTGAGGGTGGAGAGAGCGCTGTACATGCACTCCCCCCACCCACAATTCCTGCCGGCCCGAGACTCAAACCCACAACCCACAACCCTATATATAGCAAACAAATGGTGTCACATGACACAATCCAACCAATGACAACGATGAGCTGAGGAACCAAACATGCAAACAGAAGGCAAAACAAAATACCACATGATAAAACAATAAACCAGTGAAAGCATGACACATGAGAGAACAGAGACTCACATGACGAACAGAGGACATGACTGTGGCAAAATGGTTTACATTTTTGAAAAATGTTTTTTGGGATGCCTTCAAAAGATAAGTACTAAAACAACACATTGATCTGACTGTCTTTAACATTTAATTTCACTGTATGTGTATACTGATTATTAATTTAATAAATAGTTTGAGTAACCTAGAATGTTTTTTTTTAATTAGATACATTGTGCAGGATACGTGACGCACTAAAGTGAAACCCCTATTTAGTGTTCTCCTCTCAGTTACCAATAAATTACATTACTCCCCACACTCATGACTTTTCCCCAACTCTTTGAAGTCTGCTGCTTTTGAACAAAATTCAATAGCGAAAAAAAAAAAAGAGATAGAGAAATAACATGAAAGGGACAGTGGCAATTTTTCACACATTTTTTTTTCGTAGACATTAGGGCCTTAGTTCTCTCATTCTTTCCCAAGCCTCTCACAGCTCCACACACTGTGCAGCAGCATACAAGTATATTTTTTGAAATATGAAACAGCAAATATTATTTTTGCACTGCACAGAGAGATTCCTCTCAAACCCTCTGTGATGGCACTGAACAAGCACTTGCCCAGAGCATGTTTGCTCTCCTCCTGCAGATTTATCTATACTTTTTCATCTTCCCTCCATCTTTGTTGTGTTTGGTCTTTGGCCTTATCCCGAGGCTTAGGACCACTGCCAGATTTGATAGTCTCTACATCTCCTTTGGATGTTTTGCATCTCAGAAACAATGCTGAGTACAACACTCCAAGTTGCATGACACATCTTCACAAACAAAGCGTTTCAGACCGAGGATATCTTTAATATTCAGAGAAAACATCTCAATTGCCGTTGCATGGCTGGTAGATGAACACAGGTTAAAAATGGATTTATTTCTTATAGGCACCCAGTTCTGATGACAGATTTTTCTGACCCAATAAACTGCCATGTTAGTATTTACTTTTGATTAGCAGACAATTATGTCTGGACATCATGGAGTGTCTGATAGCACCAGTAGAACACTATCCTGAGCTGTGATGTCAAAGGTTTACATATTTTTTTGAGGTTCATAGAATATCAAATTCATTGATTTTAACACATTGCCACCACACTTTAAATGAAATCAAGTAATTTAAAGTGTCATAGTTAATGCATTTACCAAGTTTTTCATTGTAACAAGATTAATTCTAAAAACTGGTCTGAACTAAAGTATCATAACAGTACACACAAATTAGTGAAATGAGTGAAACACATTAATTACAAAGGGTTAAAGATTGTAGATGACTTTATTTTAATTGAACACATCTTGAATTCATTTATAAATAAATTTGCTATTTAAAAGCTATTTATCTAACAAAGTTTCTCCATTTATTGATAAATGAGATTCTCATAAAATATTGAACCTAGACACCTGCGGCGGTACCTCACAGGTTCCTGTAATTTCAGTTCAGACGAGTCTTCAGATGATTAGTAACGTTTAAAATGTTCTACTTGTTTGATGTCAGTTGTAAATTTTTCTGCTTACTGTATATTGTTTATATAATTATATAATTATATATATATTGTTTATAATGCTCATATAATTACATCACTTGCTCACCAGAAAGTCTTCTGCAGTGAATGGGTGCCATCAGAATGAGTCACAATAGCTGATTAAAACATCACAATAATCCACAGGACTGCAGTACATCCATTTATATCTTGTGAAGTGTAAAGCTGCTTGTTTGTGATAAAGAACAATTAGATGTATAAAGATACATTGAGGAAAAAAGCTGTACATGTGGTGACGTTCTCAGAAAACGATAATAGTAGTCAGTAGTAGTAATCCAGCATACACTTTTATCCAAAGCAGCGGTACAATCCTTCCAGACAAATGGGGTTAAGTGCCATGTTCAGGCTACAATGGTGATGGCTCCTCAGGGGGCTTGAACCACTGCCCTTACAGTTACTAGCCCAGAGCTTAAGCCACTCCACCACACAATATAACATCAACTGCCTGGTCAGGACTGTGGAAAATAATTCCCACACAATTACATCAAGCTATGGCTTATATATTTGACTCAAAAGTCAGTGGCAGATCTATCAGCATTCTTAGCAGAAATATTGCTGTCCAGTGAAATTTGTTGTCACTGGACATGAATTAGTCACAGGAATTGACCCCTAGGGGCAACCGAATGTTAAGTGGCCTGCACAGTGCCGTTTCTAGCCATTTTGAAGCCCTAGGCAAAATCTATATTAACCCCCCACCTCCCCATCCCACTCACACTCCCACTCCCAAAAAAGAAAAATATAAGATTACATACAAAATAACATAAAACTGATTTTGTCAACACTCAGATCTGGATGCTTGTATAGCAGGGATCCTCAAATCTGGATCTCGGGATCCACTTTCCTGCAGAGTTTAGTTCTAACCCTAAACAAACACACCTGAGCATAGTAATCAATGCCGATTAATGTCTTTGGGATCATTAGAAAATCAAAGGTATGTGACTTTGATCAGGATTGGAGCTAAACTCTGCAGCACATTGGACCTCCAGGGTAAGATTTGAGGAGCCATGCTGTATAGCAACAATCCCTAGTTTCTAAGAAATTATCATTATACATAAATTATTTTATTTTATTTGGATACATGTTTGGATATTATCAGTGGATACTTTTTGTCTTCATTTATTTATTTATTTTTACATTTTTACTACACCAATATATATTGGCACAAAACCGCACACATTTTGGACCGATTTTACAACATGATTTCTCGATTGCCACAAATACCGCCTAAACAAAATACTGCTTTTGTGCACTTTTTATTTTACCACTATTTTAAATTGGTCCTTGAACTAGGCTTTATTGAGCTTGGCATTATATGGCAAAAATATGCATGCAATCAGGCAGTAATTGACAGCACTCTGATCCAGTGGCATACATGCATCGTCAGAATGACGGTACTCTAGCCCAATGAAGCAAGGGGATCAGGGTGGCCATGCCACTCATCACAACCCTGCTAAAATGTAGCACCAGTACATGCGCACATTGGCACTCCCTCCTGCTGGTGGTGCCCTAGGCAAATACCTAGATTGTCTATGCCTAGAAATGTTACTGGGCTTGCACAAAAGCTCTGTGGTAGTACCACAAATCATGATCTTGGGTTGCTCTTGTTGTCCGGGCTTGCAGAAATTAATTCACATGGCCTGTAACTTTAGCCTCCTATACTGCCTTACTGGAACCCTTCATTTTGCAATCCCTTTAGTTTCACTGTTAGATTAGGAAACGTAGTTAACATGGTCAAATGTGATACACAGCATCATATAATTTTCAGTGTTTTCATTCAGAAGTGAATGAAGTGATCTACAGTTAAATTAATCTGGATTTGATAACAGCTTGAACCTATCAGGGGAGCCCTCTGACTGAACAGCTATTTATTCAAGTACATGGGGTTCACATGAGATAACTTGATTACATTTTTTTTCCAGGAATTATTCTGCAATGAACTCCTGCAGTTTAATTAAGTAAGTGACACAGCTGCACTTTTGTGCTTCTCCCTTTTTTATCCAAGTCCAAAAGTCTGATATTGCAAGTGAAAATGCTTGAAAGTTCATCAGAAAAATGAAAATTATGCAATCATTTACTTCTTTTATGACTTTATTTTTTTAATGCAATGCAAATATATATTTTGAGGACTTTTTTTGTTTATACATTGAAAATCAGTGGTCATTAAAAATGCTTGGTTACCAATGTTCTTCAAAATATCTTTAGGTTTCACAGAATAAAGAAATGCATGTCGGTTTGGAATGACATGAGGGTTAGTAAATTATGACAGAATGTTCATTCCAAACTGTACTATCAGAAAAAAAGTTTAAAAAAAATATTAACATTTTGCATACTTTTTATTATTTCTCAGTATTTGGCACGTCTCCTTTTCCTCTTCTTTTGTTCTTGAGCAGCATGAACAAAAGATGACCATGTTATCCAGCAAAATTTGAGAATGTTCCAAAGCATCTTGTGCTTTAGTGGAAGCAAAAATAGCTGTTTAATAGACATCTCTATTGACATAAATGGGGGAAATTGTGGCCTAATGGATAGAGATGTGGACTCATAATCCAAAGGTTGTGAGTTCAAGTATTGGGCCGGCAGGGATTGTAGGTGAGTGGAGTACAGCGCTCTCTTCACCTTCAACACCACGACTGAAGTGCCCTTGAGCAAGGCACTGAACCTCAAATGCTCCCCGGGAACCACAGTATATATGGCTGCCCACTGCTCCGTGTGTGTGTGTGTGTGTGTGTGTGTGTGCGCACCTTGGATGGGTAAAATGCAGAGCACTAATTCCGAGTATGAGTCATCTTATGTTAGAGAGAGTCTGATTGCTTCAGATAGATGATAGTTCATATTGCAGTATTAGGTTTTTAAACATTTATAGCCTGTTTTAACCACTTGCAATATTAAAGTAATTAAAAATAAATAAATAAATAAATAAATCATCATGGATATGATGCATTGTTGGGGGTTTTGTCACAAGCACATGTGTTGCTATGGAACAAAATGTATTAGCATTTCATGGGTTGCCAAATCAATTGCAACTAAAGGTAGTTGAAGGTCACAATGTCTCCAAATAGCACACAACATATTTGTGTGGTCAATTTCATAATGCTTCCATTAAATTTATTTTGTGGTGCCATTTTAGTAGTTCAAAAAGAAACTTTTATTGGAACTGAGATAAGATTAACAGAAAAGATAAACATTTCTGAATTCCTGAAGGAGAACACTAAAATGTCGATTTCAATTAAGGAAAGACTGATTATGAATTATGCCGCTTTATATTGCTAACACTCAAACACAGTCGGATGCAGCCATGAAGCCATGAACACTAGCCGCTAACACTGACAGATCTCAAGCAGCAAGTTTTGAAAGACCATATTCATCTTTCCACCTGCTAGTTTTCTGATAACCATTCATTCGCAAATTTTCCCATAAGATGACATTTTCAAAGAGACTCTTCAAAGCGCACATGTTATGGGTCTATATTTAATGAGAGACTGCTTTGAAAAGCTCCATCACTTTTGAGGTTTGGCAGCTTGAATTGCACACTGTGTAGAAGAGCTGACATTTCCTCGCTCCACCGTGGCGAGTGGAGTTGTGGTGGTTGGAGTCGTAACTTCTCCGTCAGGCTTCAGCTGTTGTAGAGACTTAAGTGGATCCACCTGATGGTGAAGAGGCTAAATTAGACTATCACTGTTGGCAATTTTGGTGTTGATGCTTATAATGATAATGACAACAATGATGACATTTATTTATTTATATTATATTTATTTATATATTTAGTAACCCAATGAACCACCCGCAGTGACGCAGAGTCATTTTTGGAAGCACTTCTGAGTATTAAGTGCAAACAACAAAAATACACATTTACAAAAAAAATATTTTTTATGTTGAAATGTCAGTATATACAGTACAGACCAAAAGTTTGGACACACTTTCTCATACAAAGGGTTTTCTTTATTTTCATGACTATGAAAATTGTAGAGTCACACTGAAGGCATCAAAGGCTATTTGACCAAGAAGGAGAGGGTGCTGCACCAGATGACCTGGCCTCCACAGTCACCGGACCTGAACCCAATCGAGATGGTTTAGGGGTGAGCTGGACTGCAGACAGAAGGCAAAAGGGCCAACAAGTGCTAAGCATCTCTCGGGGAACTCCTCAAGACTGTTGGAAGACCATTTCAGGTGACTACCTCTTGAAGCTCATCAAGAGAATGCCAAGAGTGTGCAAAGCAGTAATCAAAGCAAAAGGTGGCTACTTTGAAGAACCTACAATATGACATATTTTCAGTTGTTTCACAATTTTTTGTTATGTATATCATTCCACATGTGTTAATTCATAGTTTTGATGCCTTCAGTGTGAATCTACAATTTTCATAGTCATGAAAATAAAGAAAACTCTTTGAATGAGAAGGTGTGTCCAAACGTTTGGTCTGTACTGTATATTGACATTTCATCAAAGCAGAATTTTTTTGCAGATTTGTTCAAGCATCAGTATCCCTCGATCTTTCAGGTCCTTAAGAAACATGTCTGTTATTATCAGTGTGGAAAACAATTGAAGCATCAAGTTCAGCAGCTGAAACTGGTTTCGTATCTTTTGGCTTTGGCAAAAGTATAATAACTGTAAAGTATAGTAATTACCATCCAACTGATATATAACTTTAAATAGCCAAAGCAATGATTCCCCCCATCATTTGGCTTTTGCTGAATATTAATCTTGGATCCCCGTGGCCAAATGGAGTTATTTTTGAAAATAATGAATGATAGAAACATACTTGTCCTTTTGAAAAACAATGTCAGTTTAGCCATCTACAATCTAAAATGTAAAACACACAGTGTCAAATTCCAATGTTCAAGAAGGGAATATTCCTCTTGCGTTACTTTGTGCTTGACTTGACCTCTAAAGCTTAGACACATTAGGACAGAATTAATGACTAAATGGGTGTGTAAACTGAGGTTATTTGCCAGAAGAAAGGTCGTTGTGCTGCTCCTGCGTGTATTGATGATCTTACATGATATGGCTGAGCCAATGTACCCAAGGCAACCTTTTTGCGTTTAATCTAATAAAGACACAATATCAAATTATCTTCACATTTTCCACTTCAGTGTCTGCAAGAGATATTCTAACAGGTTTAAGTGTGTTTTGACCTGTAATGGTGCATGCATATTCCTCTTCATTACCATAAAATATGACAGTCTTGTATATTGCATGTTTATACTGGACATGCATATTTAAAGCTCAAGCAATGATGGAACAAAGCTCAATATTTATTGACATTTTGCAGTCTGCACTCTCTAGTTACAAAATTGTGTTAATGAGCAACCAAGGACTTGACCTGTGGCCAAGAATGGTGATCCATATACTCTGAATTTGTGCTCTGGTGCACCATTCAGGTGCACACAGAAGTGAACACACACACACACCATGAACACACACCCGGAGCAGTGGGCAGCCATATTGCTTTGGCGCCCGGGCAGTAGTTGGGGTTTGTGGGTTTGGGCCACGACTGGTTATGGTTAGATTGAACAAATCTTATTACTGATAATGTTTTATTTGTCCAGCTTTTGTCATTATGTAATGCATGTTTAACAAGCATGCCAGCAGAAATGTCATAAAACATGCACGCACACACATACTGTATAAACTACTGGTCCAAAACTAATAACAAGCTGGAACAATTTAGATTGTATAATGTTTTTAAAAGAAGTCTCTCATACTTACCAAGGCTTGCATTTGTTTGATTTAATATAAAGCAAAAACAGTGATATTGTGAAATATTATTACGGTTTAAAATAACAGTTTTCTCATTTAGTGTAATTTAAAAGATAATTTATTTTTGTGATGCAAAGCTGATTTTTCGGCAGCCATTACTCCAGTGTCCTTTAGAAAATATTTTAATACACTTAAAAAAAAAAAAAAAAAAAAAAAAAAAAAAAAAGATGTTTTACTTGAGGTGCAGTAAATGACAGAATTTGATGCTACTTCATTTATATTTGACCGACTGAATTTAACATGAAACTTTGATTAGACATACACCATTTTTTGTTGATGTTGTCTCCCAACAATATGTAGCTTGATTGTCAAAGTTCAAGAAAACGTTTGGGATGTTGCTTTTTTAAATAAGTTAAACAATCTTAAGGGGCAGGTTTGAATGTAAATTATGCTTTGGCCCTGAAGACAGAATTATCTTATTACATTTAGCTCTATTTCTCAGTCTTTAGAAAATATTCATGAAGGGAATCATCCTTATACTGCAGAGATCCTACAATCCAAACCACAAAGCGTTCATATCCATCTAAAATTGTTAAAGAAACCAGAAAACGTGGCGTAAGTGTCTTTAAGGAGATACAAACAAATACATGCTATTACAATTCTACATAGTAATATATGAGTAGATGGTCCTAACCTGCTGTTTTACTCCATTCCCGTCTAAATTAAAGCACAGCTGCAAAACTCCAATCCTCTGAACAGCAGGCCTCATTACTGACTGCCTCTCTCTATTGATCCAAACTAAACAGCTCACGCTTTTGCTCGGCTTTGTTCCTCGTGGTGATGTTTGCCGAACAAACATTTCTCAGTCATACATTACTGCAAGGTATGAGATCCATACAGTGAAGCCCAGTTATAACCCTTTAAATAATCCCTGTAATCTGAGTCTCTTTAGAAACAATTGAAATCGTTCTTACAGATTATCCCTGGAGTTACACAAAAAAGAAAGTTTTTGAATTTTGAATTTCTTTCAGTCTAATTATATCATTACGATTTAGCAACATGATTTCGATCGATCCATCCATCCTTCCATCCATCTATCCAGCCATCCATCTGTAATTTTATTTTATATAGTCTTTTATTATGTTTACTGTGCCACTCATTGGTTTATTTTCCAATTTCATTTGAAAGTATGATATTGCATATTGTTTGTTTGGTGGAAGCCAGAAAGATTCATTGCTGCACGACTTCTATGAATCTATGTGTTCAGAATAAAAGATCTGGGATAGAAATACATATTATCTTTAGAGCCGTTTATGCAACACAGCAGGAAAATGAGATGAAGGATGGATAGTGCCCTATATCCTTCCAAATACATATATAAATAGATAAACAGCATAGGAAATTATATTTTCAATATCGAGTATTCTGGAGGAAAAGAGAAGAAAGTCATAAATGTCAGAAAACAGAGATAATAGTCTTCTGAGCAGGAGAATGTGTAGAAAATGAAATACGGAAAGCAGCAGGGTGAGCATGATTAGGGCTGTACATCTCTACAGCAAAAACAAATCAATACTTGGGCAGATGAATCAAATCCGGCCCTATCAATCGAAATCTCAAGGGATTGTTGAACGCTCCCTAACTCTGTCTTCCCATTATTTTGCAATCCCTCTGATATCCCTCAGAAACACAACACGATCCACCATACAACCTCAATATATGATTTAACATTGCTCCTTCAAGGTGTTTTTAGGAGATGAGGAACATCAAATCATAGATAACTCATATCCAACATAACTACACTAAACTTAACCATGGCAAAATGACACAGCAGAAATTCCCTCTTGCACTTAAGTCATTGTGCATCAGCCAACTCACTCTCATAAGCATATAGAGAACATTGTCAAGCCCTCCAGCTTTCAGGTCACTGTAAAATGAAAAATGTTTTTAAAACCCGGCAAGGGAGATTTATTTCTCTGCTAATTCACGGAAGCCCTCACTAAAGGCAGCAGGCATAAAGGTATTACTTAGTCATTTGATTTTTCACAGACGTCTGGAAGGTTTTTTCCTTTTTTTTTTTTTTTTTTTAGTTCTTAAGATCACTGTAGGTCCTTTATTACAATTGGATTTATATCCAACATCATGAGGCAGCCTGAAAAAAAGCTGTATTTACTGTCTTCAAAAGTTTGCATTATTTAGATGCCAACATGAAAAGACACACACACACACACACACTCATGTGCGTGTGTGTGCGTGTGTGTGAGTTTAAATCTGGCTGCCAATTTTCTGCTCTGTAAAAAAACTAAACAAAAAACTAAACTAAACTAAACTTTTCTAAACTATAAAAAAAATAAAAAATAAAAAAAAATAATAAAATTGAATTAAATCATAAAACTCCCTTGTATTGTTTCAAGTTTCAAAGATATTTACATTGACTTTGTATAAAAACTCTGTCAAATGCGTAAATGTAATTAATCTATGTTGTGGCTGTAAAGTTTCAATTTAAATAATTAGTTGTTACAGTATAAGAACCAATAAGTATGAATATATTATTTCTGGATTTTGTTATTAAATAAATAGTATTTCATCTTACACCCATGGAGTCTGAAATGTTCATTAAAATGTTATTTTTAAATAATTCAGGTCATTATCTCATGACTGAATTTTTTATTCTAATTCTGTATGAATGCAGTGCTGAATAAAATAAAATAAAATTAAATCAGTCCTGATTTTTTTCCCAGATCATGATCAAAGTGATTGTTCTTTCATTAGCTATTCTTGTGTTCTGTATCTTCCTGCAGCTTTTGTCAATCAAACCTAACTTACCTAATCAAACTCAGCAGTCGACACAGGATGAGCTCAGTCCAGGCTGTTTTACAAAGGGCCCCTCCAGCTTGGAGCAGTGGGTGTCTTTCTCAGTATGGCGAAAGTTTGCAGTACACACATGTGAGCGAAAAAGAGATGCCATGTTGTGTCAAAAAGGAGAGACAGAAAAAACAAAACAAAACATAAATGGAGAGAAAGTTATTGAATTCAGATGTTGAGAAAGGTCAGGAGCTTAGTGAATTTTTGTGGCATTGTATATGAACTTCTGATATTGTTCATAAAGTACGATAAAGTTAGGTTCAAAGAAAGAGGATACTGTATGTTTTGACTTGAAAGCTATTTTTCTTTGCTATTAAAAATGTTGATGTCCCAGAAAACAAACATTAATTTTATTTTGGGTTTGTCTTTTGGGAAACGGAAGATGAAAGCTTAAAAGTCTCTCATAACTTTAATTCACTATTTTTCCTCTGATATGCAACTATGACAAGATTCCTTAAGACAAAACTCATCTCCAGTGGAGCCAAAATGTGTGAAGCCACCAGTGAAAATGTCTGGTGAAAATCTGTGTGAGAATCTGCTTTGCAATTCTAATTTACTACTTTTTATTTATTACAAATCAAATTATCAGCATAACAATTTGAGTAAATGCTGAAGTGAAAAATTAAAACAAATTTCTCAATGACTTCATACATTTCACTTTTGCCAAAATGACAGCAGGACTTGAGTTGTGCTAAAACATAGGGATAATGTTCTCAAGCATGATCATCTTTTGTGTCGATGGAAGCAAAACTATCTAACATGCACGTTGGAAAGGTCTAAGACTCCCAAATATTTATTTGACCAATATTTTTTGTTAAAAATAATGTAGGAAAAGTAATAGATTAATTTATGACAAGAGTGCACCCTCAAAAATCTACATTATAACTCTACGAGTTCTGACCTTTGTTAAAAAAAGACTTCTTCACATTTTAGAAATGATCAGAAATTATGTATCAACTGAAAACTTAAAATCTCTAAATTCATCCTTTAAAACCCATTTTAAAATCAGACATTGCATTACCATGTAAATGGTACATCAATATCATGTTACAAAATGTTTGGATTGTGCACTATAAAGTCTATGTTCAAAAATGTGAGTGACATTATTAAAATGTAACGCATACAGTAGTAGTATGTCAGTGGCACTTAAATAATGATGGACTCATTGTCCAAAATTCAAGTAAACTAAATAGAGGAAATGTATTGTAGTTACAAATTACAGTTTTATTATTTTTTTAAGTTCTATCCTGTTTGCAGCCTCTATTCAATTCATGAACTGAAGTGTTATTAAAAAGACATTCTCATTTTAATTCTAAATAATGCAAAGCCCTGATGTTCTCAGACTTTTAGACTCTGCCTTTGGCCACATACAGTAAAATAAATTCATAACTTAAGCATTTGCCATGGTTCTCTTAAAAACATGTCATTTTCCTTGTCTTTGTTGTAAAGAGGGTGAACTGTAGTGCTGCGGGTGCACAGGTGTTTGTGTCGGCAGCAGAGTGGACCTGACTAATTTGTTACAGGCTCTTCCAAGGTGAAGCCACTGTGAATTGGAACTGCTATCAAAAGCCTTGTTTTCTAAGATGTTTTTCTAGTGCAGACCTACAGGGACCTCTTCACAAGCACATTATGTCCAGTCCGGGCCTTATCATCAATCTTTTTTAAGTTGTTCTCCAGGTTTCATCATCTGTATGCCTGGCTGGTGACTTAATTCAGCAGGCGAAAGGTGAGAGATGCTTCACACCTTTGCAGAAAAAAAAACGTTCAATAACTCATTATTTAATTGAAGTGACAAGCTTATCCGGTAAAAAGTGTCCTGAACAGTGTGTGGTCTGCTGAATTTCAGCACCTTTGACACTTCGGATTTTTCCTGAGTGTGTGGCGGGTGGAGAAGATTGCCAAGCTGAGTCATTTTTCTCTATTAAATATATAATCGTTTTCTGAGTTTCTATCTGCCCTTGTGAAGTTATTGACAGAGCAGTTTTTTTGTCAAGCTATGAAAACCCAGTGTATGAATATGTATCCACACATACCTTGAAAATAAGCTATTAAAACAGAAAAAAAAGAGAAGAATTTGGTTCAAATTCTGTTCGACCTCATAAGCTCTAGGTTACGGTACTGATTAGACCTTGAAAGCAAGGCTGGCAGATTAATAATACTGGATAATCAACTCGATTTTTTGGCCTAGCCAAATTAAAAAATTTTTTTTTTAAATGTTCCTGTCATAGATGCAGACTTTGAGATAGGTCAAGTATTTCGTATGATAAAATGGATGTTGCTTCCCATTCAAGAAATTTAATCTCAAACCCTTCTGAATAGCTCTGCATGTCCTTTGAGGATATTTCAAACAAAATAGAAGTTGGAAGGGGAGCACACTGTTCCTCCATCCTTGACAGCTATGATGAACCTCGTCTGACGAAAGATGTTCCTCCGTCTTTGTGCCAGATGCACTTGACTCTTAATCAACAGTGAAAGCTGGTATCACAGAAGCTCTACTCTGTTCAAAGCTTTTTCATTCTTCTCAGATGAGAAAAGAAACAGAACAGAGAAAATGTAGGTTTAGTTGCACACCTTTAATAAACAGAAGTTGATGGCCTTTCTTCACATTTGACATTATAAGCTATCAGTTTTGATGGAGAGACTTTAAATATGTAACTTGCCAAGTCACAATATACTCAGTTTAATTTTATTTAATTAAAAACTATAAGCTCAAAACAGCCAACAACACTGAAGCTGTTTAAGAGGACAATACCTTGAAGTAACAGAAGATTTCATTAATTTTTACATTTAGAGCAGCATTTATCTGGCACTAAAACAATGAGGATTGACAGCTCAATTAGGCTGACAGTAATAAACCCACACTAAAAAGAACTAAAGAAAAACTCAAGTTTTTATATCTAACTTATGGTGAACAACAGCTTTTAAATACAAAAGGATGATGTAAAATACTTTTCTTGGATTTCTGCATTGGGAAATGTCAGAATGAACAGATTTGCTAAAATGAACCCGATTCCTAATGCTTTATGAAAATCGTATACACTAAAACATATGTTTTCTAATATCTAAATAAAAAATTGTTGTATTTTTTTTTATATTAAAATACCTTTTCAGTCTTTCTACTTCAAAATTCACTTGTTTTTTTTCCCCTGGCCGTGTCTTTGTGAAATTTCAAAAAAGCAATTTCTGTAGCTTTTTTGTGCGCTTCATTGTTAGTCTACGAGAGCATTATGCGCACTTATTTTGTAATTTGCACATATGCATTTGTAAACAGTTCAACATTTCTGAAATTTGCATGAGGATATTTGACTGTTTAGTAGTGTTTTGAGAGGCAGATTTTAGAAGCAACACTGCAGAGACCAAAATACACAAGGAAATTTGATCTGAATACACTTTGCCATTGATATCCAACATCTGCGCTTCACTCTTGAAAAGCACCAATTGCTATCAGTGCACTGAATTTCTGGGTTCTTTCAGAGATTATGCTTAAGAGCCAAGATCTATTATGAATGATCAGAAACATAGAGCTTTCTCTTCAGCCTGAGCTCCTTTGCATCAGGGCAATTCACTCTAAAACAGCAATAACCACAGGAGAGGACAGTGAAATACTAGTAATATAAAACCATTCATGTGTGTGATAGCTTCATTAATGAATCGTTGTGAGTAGTTTCCCCAGACAGAGGAGTCTTGTGCCTGAATATCTGCTCTTATTTCTCACGACACATCAACTGTGACAGTCAAATGAGATTTGTTATAAATCTTTTTCTTGGGGCAGTGTGTAATCTGACAGACTTCAGAATTTAAGAGTAAAGTAAAGCATATTACATGAAATATATGAATGCTACTCTTATGTTCAGTATCTTTGAAAGAAAGCTTGACGTGTTTGTGAAGTTATTATATGATTCCACTGGTTTTATGAATATGGTTACTGTTTTTAAGTATAATGCCTCTTAAACAGGCCTAAATGAAAATAAATAGTGTGTGTGTGTGTGTGTATACAGGTGCATTTCAATAAATTAGAATGTCGTAGAAAAATCATTTTATTTCAGTAATTCAACTCAATTTGTGAAACTTGTGTATTAAATAAATTCAATGCACACAGACTGAAGTTTAATTCTTTGGTTCTTTTAATTGTGAGGATTTTGACTGACATTTCACAAAAACCCACCAATTTTTATATATATATATATATATATATATATATATATATATATATATATATATATATATATATAATGAAAAAAAAACATACCTTTGAGAAATATGTTTTTTAATGTGAAAGTGAAAGGAAAAATCAATTTAAATCAAAATCATTATTTTAAACAAAATAATATACATAATATACATATATATATAAAATACACACAATATACAATTAAATAATATACTACTGAAATAATAAAGATCTATGATGAAAACATGAAAAATACTGCATAGTAAAGTAAATTTTGCTGGAGTTGGATTGCTGTTTTGATCTATTTTTAGAGCCCACATCATATGCATACCCGTACCTTTAACACTGTCAGATCTCCATTGGACTTGATGTACGACACTTCTTCACCCGGGGACATGGTTTTTACAGCAGAATATTACCTATAAAAGTAAGGCCATGAAGAAAGCTCTAAATATAGCTGTGTGAATGTTGATAAGGTGTGCCTTTGTTCTCCTTCTCAGTGCATTTTCAAAATAAAAAGAAACTTTTTAGAGGATATTCAAAGATATTACATTTGCCCTCAGCCTTACGAGGGAGCTTGTTTAAATCTGACATACCACATATATAGAGAATCTACAAAGAGAAATGACAAACCTAAGCTGACAGTGAGAATTACAAAACCCACCAAACTTGATTAAAAATATACATGCATCTATAAATGTGAACATCATAGATACAAACTGTGAAAGTTACTGAAGATTTTATATAACTGATTCCATTTCTTTCTCTTTTTTTTACCAGACAGTGGTCTTCTCATCTGTGAAATGTATGCACTTGTAAGAACTGTACCACCCACTGGTCTCCTAGAAGGAATAATGACTTCCCGAGAGAACAGCTGGGTCTAGAATCCGCTCCAGTTATATGATCCAGTCTTCCTGCAGAACGTCTATCCTTTACTGACCCCAAAAACATAGCACAGACTTCCATATTCACTCCAGCTGTGGAGGAGATTCACTAGGAAGAAGCATATGGTCAGGGGTGAGTTACCAAGTAGGACAGGCAGTAATTTCTGCAAAGAAACAAACACTAAGGCTGTGGGACGTTCACCCAAGCTTCAAAGTCAGGAGGAAAATGCTCCACAAAGGCCAAACACAAAGAGAGACTCACCTCAAAGACTCAAAGGCAGACCAAAGTGAAAAAAAGAATCAAAAAGAAGCTGAAGGGCCTGATATTGAATATAGCACAATATAGTCAAATATCACATCTTAATAAAAGTGCACTAGGAGAGAGCTGATATAAAAGTATTGACTAAGTTATGAAATATTGGTATTATTTTGAATATAAAAGTTTTTACAACATACACAACAGAAACATCAGCTGACAAATTGTAAAAATAAATCTAACATTTTAGTCATGGTTTCATTTAATATATTTATTTTGTTTATATATTTTATTATTAGATTTACATTGAGCCATTTAGCAGACGGTTTTATCCAAAGTGACTTACAAATTAGGTCAATTTATTTAAGTATTTTAATTACTTTTTATTTACTCACCCATGTTATTTCAAACCGTATACTGTCTCAAAACCTAAAACAAAAACTTGCATGGTCATTTTTTTTTTTTTTTTTTGTAGTTTTACAGAAGTGGTACCTATTATTGTGAGATTTTATATAACAATTTTCCCAACAAAATACATTTCTTGAGTGAATGCCAATAGTTAACTTTTCTCAGGACCTTGCTGTAGGGTTGTTTAGATAAAAAATATGGCAAAATATGGCTCCAGAATACTCAATAAGAACATATATAATAAAGGAAATTATAGAATAAAGCGGTTTAAAGGCTGTTAGCTAATTCTAATCCCCAAGCTTTTTCTCTCCATCCGTTTCGTACTAACATGAAGTGATAAAGTTTTCTGGACACCATGAAGAACATATCATGTAAAACACGATTTTCCTTTTACTTTTGAAATAACAGAGATTCATGCATTATTTAGACATCACAAGCAATGCAAAGTTCCCTCTTCAGTCCCCTCAGAACATTTCTGGAACGTATGCTTCAAATACGGGTCATTCAGAAACCCTTAAGGAATCATGAGCGCATTAACATATGGCCGCCCACGGTCATTCTTATTTAATATTTAGCAGCTTAACATGCCCTGATGAACAACAGTGTGCATTATGCATGCCACAAAATTACATACTAAAAAATTATAGAACATGGAACCTTTAAACAGTACATACAGGCTTAACAAAGATCCTCTACTTCAAAATAAAATAAAATAAAATAAAATTTTAAGATTACAGTAGCTGATCTGAATGTCCAATGTCCATCCAGTGTCCAAACAGGATCAAACCATGTCGTGTTAATTCAGCTAAAACACACTGCTTGGTTTGGATTTTTACCACTGCATTCATACTTATTCAGCTTGGAAGGTAAATTAAATTATGATGAGTAATATGTTGCTAACATGATGACACATTTAATTTCATCAGACATATTTCTAGTGTAAGCAGCTGCTCAGTCAGATGAAGCAGTAGTTTGATGCTGACATTAATGCGCCATGAAAACAAACATGAATCGGGACTTTCTAGTCATTTCCATTAACATGCTGTAATAGTATTTGGCTCAGTTTGGTTAGTGAATGTTTAAGTGATATTTGTGACTAGCTGTAAACACTGTATATCTGTCTCTTTATATAAAGCAATTAAATGATAACAGATATATGTATGACACAGTCCGTTTCGGGGGAACACATTTAAATTGATCTCCGCTAAAGTCAATGGGCTGTGTTTGAAAACAGCTTTGGTGGCAAAGTTGAAAATATTGAGCTGCATTTAGCTAAACTACTTCCTTTAACATTAGGATAATTTGTGGCCCAAACAGCAACAACGGTAAGAGTGAAATTGATCTGCACATACACATATTGAGTTTCTACTGGTCTTAGTTTAGGCAAAAGTCATGATCTACTATTAAAGGGTTAGTTCACCCAAAAATTGAAATTCTGTCATTAATTACTCACCTTCATGTCGTTTCAATGTCATTATGTTTATTACTTAATGGTCTCTTTTATTAAGGGTTTTATTTATTTATTTATTTTTTGAGCATGATACAGTAGATGTGTTACTATGAATGGAGATGTATGGAAACGATTCAGTATAAAAATTCTACAAAGAATAAAACATTAATTTGACCTACATCATTATATTCTTTAACAAGTTATATGTATGTTTTGTCATTTCAAGTACTTCTAAAATGATATTTTTTTTATTCTCGTTTATTAATTCCATTTGTGTCACCATTGTATGTTTAAACATTACATTCTTACTACGCTTATACAGTTATTTACAACCACAGCTTGCCGCTTCCCAGAGCAGTTATTAATTAAACAGCATTATTATTTTAACCTCCATTATTTGTTTGGCTATCATCCAGTTCATTACTATAGTAAGTGACAGTTCACCCTCTATTAAGTAAAGACAAATGTTGTCATTTTATTCTCCATCATGCTGTGCTGCACTTTTATAGCTCAACCTGTTTACAATTGCAAATAATGTAACACAAAATGAGCCCTTCTGTGGAGAATGTGCTGGGTAAATCTAAACAGGTTGAATAGGTGCAACGATTCCAGCGACTACTGCTGGTCTTTTTAGAAGAACCTGATGAATCATGTTCAGTCACTGGTTGAGGACCGAATTGAATGGAGGTTGTTGAAGTGACAGAAATAAAACTTCTAAAAGTTTACTCTTTGGACCATACACATTTATTTTTACCTGTTGAGGCATAGAATTAACCCACTCAGCTAAATATCCTTCAAGAAATATTCGGAGAGATCTATTTTAGATAGTAGTGATGGAAATCAGTTATGTTCTCATATACATTTGGTTACATTTTATTTTGATAGCCGACTTTAGAAAGGCTATAACTATAAGTAACTTTGCAACTACATGTCAGCTAACCTCTATTAATAGAGTATTAGGTTAGGGTAAGCATAATTGATATATACTTGCAAATTGTCTTATAGTCAATAGAATGTCTGTTGGGAACCATCAAAAAAAAAAAAAAAAATATCAGTTCTAATACTGACTTCTAATAGTCAGGACTTGACTTTCTGATTTTCCTTGTTTTCCTGAATCAGACTCATTTTATCTTGAATAATGTTGTTGCACTAAAATGTCATTAAGACAGTAAATGATATTTTCTACATTTGGCCCACTTGATTTATGCTAGGCTGCATGCTTGGACAGGGAGTTTTTGCCCAGAGCAGAACCATACCGCCAATCCAAGCTATGTGTTAAGTGTCCATCATTTTGGTGAAGTGGTCCTGAGAGAACTGTAGTAGTGGACTATCAAAATACATTGTTACTCAACTTTTAGTTAACTCCATAACACTTGGGTTTATGCACCTCAGTTTTTGAGCTAAGGGAGGAAAAATAAATTTATGGATAAATAATGTTCTCTCAAAAACTGAGGTGCATAAGCTTGGATCAGTGAGGTCAGTGAGGTACAAGTGCAACAAGGTAAAAAAAAAAACAAAAAAAACCCCACAAACCTACAACAATTGTCAAAATAAATTTTTGAGAAGTTGTTATATCCTGTTTGAGCAAAGTCAGTACATTTTTGTCCAATTCAATAACATTAATTAGCATTTCTGGGGAAAAAGAAAACCCTCTCTGGGTTAAAATAACCAGAGGGTTTAAAAAAGATTTTGAGTTGAGATGTTTGGGGTTGGTTAACATAGAAGAGTATGAATAATTAATACAACGATTGCATACTGAATATGCATTATGTAATACAAAGGACCTGCTGGTTATTTAAATTAAATTATTATGATTTTTTTTTAAATCTATTTTATAGTTGACTAAAGCCACGCACAACCAGTCTATAAACCGTCCCGGTGCAGAGTTTGGCTGGTAACTGCACAAATTTAGTCATGATTTTATAAAATTGAGTTTATGTTATGTTATGTAAATTTTTGTCACCTTACACATGCAGACGAAAGCTGAAGTTATTGTCACAACCCAAAAAATGTCACAAGATTGAGAATTTTATATATTCAAATATAAATATACAAATCGTTTAGTAATTCATGTGATAACAAGCCCCGATTTCTCTGTATATTCTGTACTTCTGGCCTATATGCTGTAGTTTTGAATATAATCTTAATGTCCTCTTGATACAGAGATTGCAGTCATCCTTGACAAAGTGAAGCAAGCATTTGAGCCAAGGATGCTCTAGTTTGATATGCGTACACCATAACGCGCTGACTACTAGACCATGACAAGTTTGAATTACAGCCCCTAGTATCCTCATCTGTGATTATTAGCAGAAGTCATTCTGAATTCCTTAAGTCAAGCACACCAACTCACTTACACACAAAAGTAAGCAGGTTTAAATTGACCTTCATCCCTTGTGATTTCACCTTTCCGCCTTCTCTGTGTTGGCTGCATGGAACAAACACAGCTTAGGTTTACAAATCTTTGTCAATGACTTCCGTTGTTTTTTTGTTTTTTTCGTCAATCTGTCTCTTATAAATAGACTTATTTTTTTCACAATCACCTGCAGCACCCCACAGCAATTGTTTGGAAAGTTAAGAATGGTAACACACAATTTGATCAGGCTTGTTTTGTCTCACGAGATATGAAACCTGTACTTTGTAGCACAGACTTTTAAACTTGAGATTGCACTAATGTGGTTCAGAATGATTTTCCACCACACCACCTGACCGTCTGTATGTGCTGACTCCACAAATAAAGGCTGTGTTATTGAAAAACTGAGAAAGATTTCTCTCTGGGTCTTCTGGATTCTATTAGCTGGGAAGGAAAAGCTATGAAGGGAATCATTCGGATTTAATTTTTCTTCTCCAGGGTGAATGTATGGTAGTGTGTTCCTTCACGCTCTCCACAAAGCATAACCTTTGACCCTAACCATGAGTTCTGGCGAGTGCACCGAGCAGTCATGTCCATTTTTGCATCTTAATTCTAAAGCTATTTCAGTGAAGATCAAAAGGCTTGGAAAAGCTCAAGCTAAAATCCTGTCAGTATTTATATTATTTACCCTCATGTCATTCTAAATCCAAACGTTGTTATTGCTATTTCTATCAAAAAGAGTTTTTCTGTAGAATCTTGCAAGTGCACATATGTCAACTCCAAAAAGACCAAAACCGCTTTTAAGTGTTCATTCCCATTAGTTAATATTAGCCAGCCATTAACGAGCAATACATCTGTATTTATTAATCTTTGATAACGGTTCATTTTAGTTAATGTTAGCTTTAGTTAATATATATATATATATATATATATATATATATATATATATATATATATATATATATATATATATATATACATAAGAAAAAAAAGAAATTAACATTGAGATTGATAAAGCTTTAGAAGTATTTTAAATTGTCAGTTTATGTTAACGTAGTTAACTAATGTTAACAAATGGAACCTTATTTTTAAATTTTTATTTTATTATAATTTTATTAAAATATTTACAATTAAAAAAAATATATAATATAATGAGCATCTTGCATTTACAATGTAATGTAACAGTTTGTTTTAAAATAGCTATTCCAGTCTTTTTACTTTAAAATGTCACATTTAATTCAGTGTGTTGCTTGCTGTTTCTCTGTAATTATTTGTCAAATTTACTAGCAATTTCTAAGTGAAAAATTAATGTCTAGTAATTAATAGTAATAGTAAATCTAGGCTTTATCCTAATGTTCATGGAAAATAAATAAATAATACAAGCATAATGCGCATTCAAAAAGTTTTTGCAGAAATTAAGTATTCCATCCTTAGTGAAGGACAATGAATATCAAAGTCATAATCAATTCGTAATCAAAATCCTGCATCTCAGGGAATAAAATAACATTATGACCCAATCACAATGCATTGACATGTTCGCGTTGTGTGTTTATTGTGCTATAGATAGATACTTATTAGATTCAAATCTTATTGTAGTAGTGCCAATTATGCTTTTCCTAAGAGGCCTTATTTTTAAAGCTCTTTTATTCTCACAGAATCTTAGATGTGCAACTTTTGAATGTTAAATATTTTTTTCATTTTTATATTTTGTCTGTGGTGGGATTTCTCCTCTAATTACCAAAATGTTGATGATGAAAAATGACAAAAATGCAAAAACTGCAAATAGATCCCAGACTGCTGTGTGGAATGCGAGCGTTTAACATTCTGTCAGAGTTCTGCTGTTCGCCTGATGCATGTCAACATCCTCTTTTGATAAGAGCAGCCGTTGAAATTCTCGGCGGAAAAGAGTGGCAAAGAGAAAAAGGCAGCACAGGCGTGAAAGCCACGCCACATTACTCAGCAGCTGCTGACTGATTGCATTTCACATGCAGCACTAGCAAATCTCAAATTACTAACCTTCTCTTTACACGCTCCCCATTGTGACACAAGGGGACAAACCTGCCAGGACAGAAAAATTCCCGTTGTGTAGTTTATTTAGAATTGGCTATGTTTCATTTGCTGTTGACCCTCGGGGATATATTCTTCTCAAGCTGGGATATTTTCAATGCCGCAAGCCACAAGTGCTGTGTTTTGATGTTTGCAAAGACGCACAGACTTACGGGACTGTTAGGTGTGATATGACTGTGTGTAAAATGGATTTTCACCCTATTCTGATGTCAGGGTTTAATTAGCTAAAGCATTACAGACCTCTCTGTTTGTTTTATGCATTGCCTTTTTGTTTCATTTATTCATTTGGCAGACATATTTATCCAAAGCAAATTACAGTGCATTCAAGCTATACAATTTTATCAGTATTGCCTGGAATCAAACCCGTGACCTCAGCATTGCTAGCACCATGCTCTACCAGTGGAGCTACTGGACGGTTTTCTTTTGGAGGTTCTACATCAGTGAAGTCCAAAAGGAACTTGTGAAAGACAGCTTGCCAGATGTAATATGCCCTGAAGTTGGCATCTCCCCAAGTTTATTGGAGTTGTGTGAATGCTTTAATTTCAGCCTAAAGGATAGGCATTTTGTATTTCATTCTCTTTGCTTCTCTGCAGTCACTATTTCTTGTACTCACTTAGCTGCTACCTTCAGATTTATTTATTTATTTATTTTCCTTTAGATTTAGTCAGTATTCTATATATATACTATACAATTTATTTTTTACTTGGATTGAAATGGCATGCCATTTATCACGAATAAAATAATAATTTATATATTTTTATTATATATATATATATATATATATATATATAAATATATATATATATATATATATATATATATATATATATATATATATATTTTTTTTTTTTTTTTTTTTTCATTTTGCATGTTTTAATGCAAACTCAAATGGCAAATATTTATAAATTATATTATGAATAATTTAAATAATTTTATAATTTTTTATTGAAGATAATGTGATTAAAATGTACAAAATTATAAAAAAAAATGCAATGTGTCAAATGATAACATACCAAGTACTTTAACTTAAAAAAAAAAAAATGCATAAATATATATATTGTGATTTGTAAAAAGTGTGAACTCATTTTAAAAACTGCGCTTCAACATTTATACTTTGACATTAGCTACTTTTAAGATGTTGCTGGGTGGTTAACACTTTAACTGAGACTGAATTTTCACAAAAAAAAAAAAAAAAAAAATACCCTGCATGTGTGAAAGTTATTACATCCCCAAATCCTCAGGAATCTCTTTCTTTAAAATTTCACTTCAGTAAAGTAAAGACAGTCATTCATAGGCTCTCTTTTTTAATTTTCAAATTTAAAATAGTCTCAGTTACTAAAATTACCCACACCTTATCTTCCCTTGAACAGGGTCTTAAAGAATGACTTGACAGAATTAAAAAATAATGCATTCTGGCAACAAAGTGTATTTTGCAAAGAAGCTTGGCTTTTGTTAGCGGTGCCAGACTGCAGCTCGAGAACATCAGTCTGAGATCCCTCTGTGAGAGTCAGTGATGAGCTGCTCTCTTTCTACTATTATGTTTTAATTAGCGCTGTCAAACAAAAAGCTTTTCTCTCACACATATGCTCTTTGTTGCTGTCTTATTGCATCACTGGTGTGATGCCATGCTTTTTTTATAGGGTTGTTTATTAATGTATGTAAGTCTTTCTCTCTGATCACACATCACACAGAATACAAAGAGCATGTCCTGCAAGCTCACAAAAAAATCTGAATTCTTTAGATAGCTCTACCTTTGACCCAACACACCCTCTGTTCCTGTTTTTATGACATTTGGGAGAGTTCTCTCAGCTTGGGCCTTGATTCGACTTTCATCAGACTAAGGTTATAGTTAGAAAAAGGGAAAAGAGAGAATGTTTGCCAATGAACAGGAGAGCATGGCTGAGATGGAAAGACAGAAGAAGAGAGAGCTAGATTCTTCCCAGATCCCTCGAGGATGAGTGAGAGAGGAAATAAGAACAACCCTGCACACAACTCTGCGTCTGTCTCCTCTACTGGTGCATATCCAATCACCTGCTTTTCCTGAACTATGACCACCAGGGGAATTCAGCGCACTGCCTAATCTATGGAGCTTGTCGTAAAACAGTCTGTAATAACCACATGCCTTCTTCTCCATGACTCCACAGGGTAATTCCTCCTGAGGAACAGTCCATCCCAAAATATACTGTGAAAAGTGTTCTGTCATTATTTACTTACCCTCATGTTGTTACAAACCTGTATTCTCTCGTTCCATCCGTGAAACTCACAAGGATCATTTTTAAGGAATGTTTGTGCTGTTTTTAGTCTATCCAAACTACAAAACACCAACAACTGGAAATTGTAAGGATGACCTCAATTTTTAATTCTTAATGTTATTTTTATTTTAATTTTTTTAATTTTTGCTATACAAGTTCTGCTCATTTCAAAGTGGAAGCTTCTATCGTGTATGTATATATATATATATATATATATATATATATGAGAGAGAGAGAGAGATATTTTTTTTTCTTCATAATTTTATTTTTTTCAATATTACAAATTAATAAATAAAAAAGATCCCTGTTCACATGAATCCGTAAACATTACTTAGAATGCTGTTATTATGCATGCCAGGCCAGTAGTTGGCAATGTCACTTTGTAAATAAACAATATGCAAACTTGTAATATGCATGTGCATGACATCACCAGTTTTACAAATCTGCATTTTTTTGCAGTAGTTTACACAGAGATGATAATGGTATCGTTTTCAAAAACTTGCACTTTCAAACTCACTTTCAAAAGTTAGCGTTTTAGGCTGTTGTGTAAATGAACGACCAAAACGCATTAAAAAGTTTTCAGTTTTTACTTGAAAAGGGTGCTGTGTTAAACCTCCCCTGATGTATTCTTTTCATTTGCTAATTGCGATATAATTAACAATTTAATTCCTTGATTTGTAAATGGTCTTTTGCACATGCTCAGTTTTCTGCAAATGTGTTGCCTCTATAAAAACCATCCTCCAAGTTGTTTTTTACCCTGCGTTGCACAACATTAATTGATCCAGGCAATTTACATTGACCATTGCATACTCTGTAATGAAACTAATTTACATAGAAGGCATGTTTGTGCTAAATCTTACGACAATTACCATGAGATTCATATGCAGTAGTGCTAAATGTGCCTGGTCAATACAGATTGTGGAAAATTAGTCATGGTGTTTTTGTGCTAAAATACCCAGGTCAAAAGTGGCACAACTGTTTATTAAATTCACCCCATTATGTCATCCTTTCACTAAATGTAAATATTTGGATAAATTATCTGAAATAGTTTAGGTCACACATAGCAGGATTTCAAATTTACAGTTCTTGTTACAATAATACATTATGGCGTTCTTGACACTGAAGCAAATTAATTTGTTTTTAAACTGCTTCATGGAAGAGCAACCATAATATAATTACCGTAAGAAACATGCTCATGTTGCAGGGATGAATGTACAGGAAGTGGATATTTACAGGTAACTTAATTACTCTCATGGGATGAAATGCATCTAGGCCAAAGATATGAGGATTCAGGGCCATTAGGACATGGCTGAGAGTCCTATTCAAAATAAAAAAATGTGGACAGGGGAGAAAAAAAAAAGAAAGAAAAAAGAACAGGATCTTATTTTGTGAGGATGCTGGAAGGAAACCCATCTTTCCATTTTTCATACCTGCAGTGCTGCATTGTTATCTTGAACATCACGCTCTGCAGCAGGACATAATGAATGTGATTTTCACAAGAGGCTCAGGAAACGATCAGCCTGTCTACACAGCTGACTGACAGTACGGTAACATGAATCAATATGGCAGACCGTCTTAGAGTTTGCTGCTTTGTTGTTCATAACAGGACAGAGGAACTGGTATTTATTGTCTCTCAAAGGAAAAACAATCCATTAAAACAGTGCTTCTCAAATCTGTCCTGCAGACAACCTCACCACTGCACATTTTTTGGATGGCTCCCTTTCCTAACAGATCGGATTCAACTTATCAGCTCATTAGTAGAAACTCCAAGACTCAGAATCGGTGTATCCGATAAGGCAGACATCCAGAATGTGCAGTGGTTGGGATCTCCAGGATAGCTCTGAGTAGTCTGAAGTAAAGTTAAAACACACAAAGAGATTGTTCCATAGTAGTCCACAAAGAGTACAATAGACACATGCACAGACAACACCAATAGTCCATAAAACCTCCACACCACAATGGCATCCCTAATGCAATGTAACATCATAGAATAGTGTAATCTCAACAGCTCTATTGGTCTAATCTCTGTGCCTCTGCTTTATGCTTTCTGTCAGGTAGACAAAGTTGTCAGTCAGCTTGGCAAAGCCATTTTCAGTTGTCAATAGGATGGAGGGGGAGTGCTGAGCATCTCAATAGAAAAGAAGAAATTACAGCGTGACTGAGCTCAGTAGAGACCCGTCCTACTGATGATGGATCGACATATCTCTCTCTCTCTCTCTCTATATATATATATATATACTGATTCAAAGATATTCAGGGGCTACAGATAGATTGAAACATACAAATAGAAGCACAGTGAGAATGTAAGTAAAGTCTGACTGTGTAGATGGGAAGAATAGAGCTATTCAAACAGTACTTCAGCCCTTTTTTTCTAGACATTTGTTTTTTTATTTTAGATTGTATTGGACTGAGTGACACTCTCACTCTCCTGTTTCTGTTATGAAGTAATCAGAATCATGGTGAATCAGAATGGACTGCATCAGCCATTTCGAATATCGTTTTAAACAGCAAACCATTTCTGACATTTTCTAAGGCAGTTTTTAATTAATGCATGGTTGCCATGTGACATATTAGTCTTTACAATTTACAGTATATTGTATAGTACAGTGAAGTTAAACAATACTGTAGCAGGCTAAATAATTGAACAGCTCAAATGTTCAACATATTTTTATAAAACATAGTTGCCTCTGCATGCCCATATTAATGCTATACAAGCTACAAATTAATATATATATATAAACATGACAGATTCTGACAATATTTTAGAATTTTAACATATTAATTACTTATATTGTCCCTCTTAAGATTACAAAAGTAAATTTAAAGCTGCGATATGTGATTTTTGTAATTGACCACAAGAGGGCGCATTTCCAACAATAACAAAGGCGAAGCTTGATGACGCTATGAAGCAGGTGACGATGGGAGATGTCGTTTTTAATGCGTTTTCACCATAGCAATGTATCTAAATTGGATAAATGAATCATCATCACGGATGTAGTATCTGTATATCTGATCGTATTATTTTATGTAATACCCCTCTGTCCCGGGTCCTCTCTGACGCTCCTCGCACTCGCTCCGAGTGGGGCTCGAACCCGGGTCTTCGGCATGGGAGGCGGACGCACTAACAAGGAGTTGTGCAGTGTTAGGTGTTTATGGTTAATGCCGTGTTGTTTAACGTGCTCAAACCAATCGTTCTAAAAGTACATTTGATCGAACATTTGCAAGTAATGACTAAATATATTTTTAACAACACATATCCGATTGTATTTAATTGTACTGCCATAATCTTGGTCACCACACGTGATAAAAATCCTTACGTTAGTACAAAGAGCAATATAACTTTGTTTATAAGTGCTATTATTGAAACTGAAACAGTCCGTTTGCCACGTTAAGTTCTTTTCTCACAGGTAACGTTATTGATAAAAAAAATGCTACAGTGACAGAATGTACAGGCATGTGGTGTAATTCATATCTATTAAAATCATCTTTACTGTAACTATTACGTTACTTGTACAATAACAAAATAAATTAAAGCTGCAAGCAGCGATGAACGGGCCCTCGCACACGGGCTCACCGGCAGCGAGTGGCTTTAGTAAATAGGTGAACGGTGAGAAACATTCATTTAAACTCATAGATATAAGTGGAATATATCAAAGTTTATTCCATATTTGTGCCAATCTTTGTGTTGCCAGCAGGTGGTGCTCTCATTATAATGGACTATTGGCCTTCAGATGTGTTCAGGGCAAGACACTTATCGAACATGTGAAGTTTGGGGAAGATCGAACAAATTATGCCTGAGTTACAACAACTTCTCTTGCTGTGGCGAGACATCAAAATTTGTCATGACGCCATGGACATGCCCTTTAACAAAAACTCAAGATCTCCAAAAGTTAACATTGCACAGGCCTTTAGATTAGACTGACTACAAAAAATACATTAATCAAAAAAAAAAAATCTAGGAGTAGTTTGTCACAGCATACAACATGTCACTTCCTGTTGCCAGCAGGTGGCGCTATGACTATAACTGAATATGGGCATGTAAATCTGTTAAGGGCAGAAGTCTTATCTAACATGTGAAGTTTGGGGCAGATTGGACATTGTAAGTCTGAGTAACAGCAACATCCTTTTTCATGGCGAAACATCGAATTTTGCCAGGCCGCCATGGACACGCCCTTTAACGAAACCTCAAAATCTTCGCAATTTAACATCGCAAACACCTTTAGATTTAACTGACCAAGTTTGGTGCTGATCTGAATATATCTCTAGGAGTAGTTTGTTAAAGTACAACCCCTGAAAATGGCAAAAACAACGCCAATTTTGCAGAGAAAATTCTAAATAACCGACTTCCTGATGGGATTCGGATTTCGTACCAAGAGACTTTTTTGTAGGTATTGGTGTGTTACATGTGTGTACCAATTTTTGTACATGTACGTGAAAAATAGCTCGAGGCGCACTCCATTGAATGTGCATATGCACTCCGTTGAAAGTTTATAGGTGGCGCTTTCGAGCCATTTTGCCACACCCAATGGAATATTGGCCTTCAGATCTGTTCAGGCCAGGACCCTTATCACACATGTGAAGTTTGGGCAAGATGGGACACTTTATGCCTGAGTTATAACATCTTTTATTCCCATGACGAGACATCGAACTTCGTCACGGCGCCATGGACACGCCTTTTAACAAAAACTCAAGATCTTCACAACTAAACATCACACAGGTCTTTAGATTAGACTGACCACAAAAAAGACATTGATGTCATAAAATTTCTAGAAATAGTCTGTCACAGTGTAAAAATATGTCACTTCCTGTTGCCAATAGGTGGCGCTATGACTATAACTGAATATGGGCAAGTAGATCTGTTCAGGTCAAGAGTCTCATCCAACATGTGAAGTTTGGGGCAGATTGGACATTGTATGTCTGAGTTACAGCAACTTCCTTTTTCATGGCGAAACATCGAAATTTGTCAGGCCGCCATGGACACGCCCTTTAACGAAACCTCAAGTCCTTCGCAATTTAACATCGCAAATGGCTTTAGATTACACTGACCAAGTTTGGTGTTGATCTCTATAAATCTCTAGAAGGAGTTCGTTAAAGTACAACCCCTGAAAATGGCAAAAGCAACGCCAATTTTGCAGGGAAAATTCAAAATAACCGACTTCCTGTTGGGATTCGGATTTCGTACCAAGAGACTTTTTTGTAGATATTGGTGTAACATGTGTGTACCAATTTTTGTACATGTACGTGAAACATAGCTCGAGGCACACTCCGTTGAAAGTGTACAGGTGGCGCTATCGAGCCATTCTGTCACACCCGGTGGAATATTGGCCTGCAGATCTGTTCAGGTCAGGACTCTTATCACACATATGAAGTTTGGGGAAGATCGGACATTTTATGCCTGAGTTATAACATCTTTTATTCACATGGCGAGACATCGAACTTCGCCATGGTGCCGTGGACACGCCTTTTAACGAAAACTCAAGATCTTCACAACTGAACATCGCACAGGCCTTTAGATTAGACTGACCACAAAAAAGACATTGATGTCAAAAAATTTCTAGGAGTAGTTCGTCACAGCGTAAAATATGACACTTCCTGTTGCCAATAGGTGGCGCTATGACTATAACTGAATATGGGCATGTCAATCTGTTCAGGTTCAGAGTTTCATCAAACATGTGAAGTTTGAGGCAGATTGGACATTGTATGTGTGAGTTATAGCAACTTCATTTTTCATGGCGAATCATCGAAATTCGCCAGGCCGCCACAGACACGCCCTTCAACGAAAACTCAAGATCTTCACAATTTAACATCGCAAAGGACTTTAGATTAGGCATACTAAATTTGGTGTTGATTTGAAGAAATCTCTAGGAGGAGTTCGTTAAAATACAACACATGGAAATGACAAAAATTACACAAAATTTGCTCATAATATTAAAAATAACCGACTTCCTGTTGGGTTTAGAATTTTGCTCCAACAGTCTTTTTTGTAGGTATTGGTGTGTTACATATGTGTGCCAATTTTCGTGCATGTACGTGAAACATAGCTGGAAGGCTGTTGATTTTCTTAGTATAGGTGGCGCTGTTGAGCCATTTTGCCACACCCTCTTCTGAATCCTATATCAGACGAAAATTTTCACCAGGTTTGACGCGTGTGCAAAGTTTCATGACTTTTTGAGCATGTTAAAGCCCTCAAAAATGCGATTCATTCGGGAGAAGAAGAAGAAGAAGAAGAAGAAGAAGAAGAAGAATTAAAGCTGCAAGCAGCGATGAACGGGCCCTCGCACCCGGGCTCACCGCCATCGTGTGGCTTTAGTAAAAAGGTGAACGTTGAGAAATATGCATTTAATGTCCTAAATATAAGTGGAATATATCAAAGTATATCCCATATATGTGCCAATCTTACCGTTGCCAGCAGGTGGCGCTATCATTATAATGGAATGTTGGCCTTCAGAGGTGTTCAGGCCAGGACTCTTATCAAACATGTGAAGTTTGGGGAAGATTGAACATTTTATGCTTGAGTTACAACAACTTCTCTTGCTGTGGCAAGACATCAAATTTTGTCATGGCGCCATGGAAACGCCCTTTAACAAAAACTCAAGATCTCCAAAAGTTAACATTGCACAGGCCTTTAGATTAGACTGACCACAAAATATATGTTAATCTCAAAAAAATTATAGGAGTAGTTTGTCGCAGCGTAAAACATGTCACTTCCTGTTGCCAATAGGTGGCGCTATGACTATAACTGAATGTGGGCATGGAGATCTGTTAAGGGCAGAAGTTTTATCTAACATGTGAAGTTTGGGGCAGATTGGACATTGTATGTCTGAGTTACAGCAACTTCCTTTTTCATGGCGAAACATCGAAATTTGTCAGGCCGCCATGGACACGCCCTTAAACGAAATCTAAAGATCTTCGCAATTTAACAATGCAAAGGGCTTAAGATTACACTGACCAGGTTTGGTGTTGATCTGAATAAATCTCTAGGAGGAGTTCGTTAAAGTACAACCCCTGAAAATGGCAAAAACAACGCCAATTTTGCAGAGAAAATTCTAAATAACCGACTTCCTGTTGGGATTCGGATTTCGTACCAAGAGACTTTTTTGTAGGTATTGGTGTGTTACATGTGTATAACCGATTTTTGTACATGTACGTGAAACATAGCTCGAGGCGCACTCTGTTGAAAGTGTATAGGTGGCGCTATCGAGCCATTTTGCCACACCTGATGGAATTTTGGCCTTCATATGTGTTCAGGCCAGGACCCTTATCACACATGTGCAGTTTGGGGAAGATCGGACATTTTATGCCTGAGTTATAACATATTTTATTCCCATGGTGAGACATCGAACTTCGTGACGGCGCCATGGACACGCCTTTTAACGAAAAGTCAAGATCTTCACAACTTAACATCGCGCAGGCCTTTAGATTAGACTGACCACAAAAAATACATTGATGTCATAAAATTTCTAGGAGTTGTTCATCGCAGTGTAAAATATGTCACTTCCTGTTGCCAATAGGTGGCGCTATGAATATAACTGAATATGGGCATGTCAATCTGTTCAGGTCAGAAGTCTCATCAAACATGTGAAGTTTGGGGCAGATTGGATTGTATGTCTGAGTTATAGCAACTTCCTGTTTCATGGCGAATCATCGAAATTCGCCAGGCCGCCACAGACACGCCCATTAACGAAAACTCAAAAGCTTCGCAATTTAACATCGCAAAGGCCTTCAGATTAGGCATACCAAATTTGGTGTTGATCTGAATGAATCTCTTAGGAGGAGTTCGTTAAAATACAACGCATGGAAATGACAAAAATGACACAAAATTTGCTCATAATATTAGTAATAACCGACTTCCTGTTGGGTTTAGAATTTCGCTCCAAGAGTCTTTTTTGTAGGTATTGGTGTGTTACATATGTGTGCCAATTTTTCGTGCATGTACGTGAAACATAGCTGGAAGGCTGTTGATTTTCTTGGTATAGGTGGCGCTGTCGAGCCATTTTGCCACACCCTCTTCTGAATCCTATCTCAGACGAAAATTTTCAACAGGTTTGACGCGTGTGCAAAGTTTCATGACTTTTTGAGCATGTTAAAGCCCTCAAAAATGCGATTCATTCGGGAGAAGAAGAAGAAGAAGTAGAAGAAGAAGAAGAAGAAGAAGAAGAAGAAGAAGAAGAAGAAGAAGAAGAAGAAGAAGAAGAAGAAGAAGAAGAAGAAGAAGAAGAAGAAACAAAGCAGATACAAGAGGGTCCTCGCACCTCGGTGCTCGGGCCCTAAATATTGCTGCAAGCAGCGATGGCGGGCTCAAGCCACCAATGCCATCGCCACCTATATATATATAGTAACACTTTACAATCAGATTTCATTTATAAACATTATGTTAACATGAACAATATTTATATAGCATTCATTCATGTCAGTTAATATTCCAAACTTAAACATTAAAACATTGTTTTATTGTGATTTTTTTCCAAGCACATTTTACCAATTCCAAACCATATCAATCTTAATAACTACCATTATTTTTTATTTAATCATTTATGAGTGCTATACAATATTCCAGGAAAGCTGGAAGAGAAAAACTCCTTATATTCATGTGCAGAATTATTAGGCATGTTTTCTTTTACAGATGAAATGCGCTAAAAAAGAGTTTTGACTCAAACTGTTTTAACTCAAAGTCGAAAATTATGAAATACCCATGAGAAATATCAAACACAAATGCAATACAGAAATGGATAAGTTAAGACTTGACCATTGTACAAAAATGCTGACTGGGTCATGAGGTCAGAAAAGAAGAAGAAAAAAAAAACAGGTCAAGAAGAACTGACAAAAACAATTGCAAAATAATTAGGAATTAATGTGAAGATTAATTTTTAGTCAATTCTGCAAGACAGACTTTCAGGAAAGGAGGTGGAATAAAAATGAGCTCCTAAATCTTAATCCGGGATTCTGGAAGATATATTCCTCAAACCATCGGACAAGAGGAGGTGGTGCAGGTCCTTCAAGAGTCACTATAATCTGTTCATAAAGCCTATATATAAAGTCTTAATATATTGTATTTCACAATACTTCATGGTATTCTAATTAAATCATTTTTTGGAATCTTTGATCTCTCAGAACCTGACACATTGTAATTCTGAGACTCCAGGAAAGTGGCAGTTCTGTAAAATGTTGGCACTGGAGACTAAATGCTCCCTGATAGTTTCACACCTAATTCACTTAACACACACACACACACACACACACACACACACATATTACCCACAGTGACAGAGGGACAGTGACATCAGATGTATGCTAGTTTTTTAATTTTCTATCATCCATATAGTGTTGTATAGTCATGAAACTATGCATATTTCCTCAGAATGACTTGTCTTCTATGTGTATACAGGAATTAAAAACAAAATTCTAAAAATACTTATTTGTGCTGCAAATAATAATTTCAAACTCATTTGATACTGACCTATTCCATCCTGTGACATGACATGTATCTACATTTTTAAAATCTCATAGATGTAACAGTAAAACTGTTCAGCTCACAGATGAAGACTAAGCTTTAATGCAAGCAGAACTTTCACAAATGCTTATAAGTCATTAAGGAATTTTATAACACTGTAAAATAATATCTAATTTATTAACATTAGCAAATGCATTGATAACACTTTATAATAACTGCACTCATTAGTAAATAGTCAGTTCATGCTTCATAAAGCCTTGTCCCAATATTAATAGTCAGTAGTAAGCAGTTTATAAATACAGCTATAAATAGCTCATTTATTAAAAAGGAGAGTAAAGGGTCAGTTATCTTCCTATGAAAAAAAATAAAATAAAAATAAACAAACAACAACACTGATTGATACAGAACTCAGAAATGTTATTGTGGATTTATGATAAACTCAGCCTGTAAATGAATTCATTCTCCTCCAAGAAGACACAAGTAGTTCACACCAAACTTTTTTAACATGAAGCCAATATACTGAAGATGTTAAACTGCGAATGGGTTTAGGATACCTTAAATGGTGTGGCCATAGCGATTTATTAAAGTAACATAAAAAATACAATAGTTATTTTACTATATCTTTAACATTTTTAATTCCAACTCTTCATAATTTTTTATATACGTAGAAGTCATCATTTGAAGGAAGCACAGTAAGTTTCATAGCTTTATCATTTTCAAGAGCCAGCATAAAATTAAAACTATCATAACATATAAATCAAGCTTGCAATTCTTAGTACCAATAATGGCCACCAGATGGAGCTATAGGATTACTTTTAAATAATTATTGTAGAAACAAGTATGATTTAAATCATTTATAGAAATCTTTCAAAGAAAAATAATATGAATTTGATTTATTTTACTGATAAAATGACCCTCACTTAATTAGAATAACAAGCTGAAGTATTGTGAACTGTATATTAAGAATAATTCTTTATAGGCTTTATGGACAGATACGTTTTGAGTGACTCTTGAAGGTTCAGCACCACATCCTCTTTTACCACTGTTTAAAGAATGTATCTTACAGAACAGGTGCGGATGAATTTTGAATGGCTTGAATGGTTTTGTCTTGGTGATTTTTTTAAATAACAGTAAAAAAGTAACCAGTAAATGTCTTTTATTTTTTTAAGTGCAGCTTCTAAACGCTTCAAAAAAATGTACACATAGAAGACAAGTCATTCTGAGGAAATATGCATGGTTTCATGACTATACAACACTATATGGATGATAGAAAATTAAAAAAACTATCATACATCTGATGTCACTCTGTCCCTCTGTCACTGTGGGTAATGTGTGTTTGTGTGTGTGTTAAGTGAATTAGGTGTGAAACTATCAGGGAGCATTTAGTCTCCAGTGCCAACATTTTACAGAACTGCCACTTTCCTGGAGTCTCAGAATTACAATGTGTCAGGTTCTGAGAAATCAAAGATTCCAAAAAATGATTTAATTAGAATACCATGAAGTATTGTGAAATACTATATATTCATAAAAAAGTTCGGTCAGAGTTGTGCTAATCACTCCGCCTGATGCGGATTGAACGCTGTTGATGTTAACTGACTACTATTTCCAAGATGCATTGCAATCTACGTCTTCGTATCTGGGAGAGTACGTCATGAGACATATTAGTATTATTTACTCGTTTATTTGTTGTGGTTAACACAATTTAATGTAAAGTCAAAGATCTTATTTGTAAAAAAAATAACTGCTTAGAAAAAAGCAAACTAAAAGGACTAGAGCTAAAAACCCACTCACATACTCAAAATATCCATTCAGCCATGAACTCTAAACACCCATTAAGTTTTTTTGTTTTATGTATAATTCATTTTGAAATTATGTAATTATTACTTTGTCTGTATACTGCACATTGACACCGTGCATTAACTGTCCATCAAAATTATTTAAACAAAGATTTTTTAATTACCTTGAAGATTAAATACTTATTCTTTTTTAAAGGGGACAGAGAATGAAAAACCATTTTTACCTTGTCTTTGTTGAATAATGGTAGTCTACCCGCATTCAGGGGCGCCGTATAGGGGGGGAAAGTTAGGACAATTCCAAGGGCCCATGACTGACAGGGGCCCCAAAAAATAGGTAAAAACTAAAATAAAATTATTAAACCATCATCATTCAGTAACCTATATATTTCAAAAATAATAATAGAATTAATAAAATCTTTGTTTTTACTTGTTTTTGGCAGTAAAAGTTAAATATCCCCATTGACCAAAAAGTAAACCGACCACCCCCCTGCATCTGAATGAAATGGTTTGGTCCTGCCTTAGCACGCTCACGCTCAGACATGCACTGGGCCCCACCCGTCTATGGCCCCACCCCGTTTTGTTTTTAGCGCGCGATTCAATCCACGGTCTCACAGTGCGGACTGCGGAGTGAACTTCAGAAGAAGGTGTGTGTATTTACTGCTATTTGCTATGATGACATCTGCATATGTGAAGTTCCTTACTATAAATGCAGTTTGCATAATGTGACACTGGAGCAATACAATATAATTCCCTTTCCACTGTCAAGTTTTCGCTCTGTTCACCCCAGTTTTTAAAAAGACAAGGTGATTTACGTTCCCTGTTTTGTGTTATAATTCTGACGCGAGATTAACGTTAGCCCTAATAAGCGGTTTTAATTAATTAACATAAACTAGAAATTCTATCAGATACACACCCCAATGTTTTGTAACACAATATGCCAAGGAAGTATTTTTTGCATCCGAGATGATCAACCCATTCTCACTCCAAAGGCGTCAAAAACCGAAGCATGGTCAAGCGCCCCTAGCGTCACTTTTATGACGCCAAATGTGCCTCTCGGCGTCGACTATCGAAGCACTACGACCTTCATTGCTTTCAGTGGGAAACTTTTGGCGTCAGAATTCGACACGAGGACATGAGATGTTTATCGCTATGAAATCACGTTCAAGAAGTCTCATTCAGCACACATCGCGCGATACTTGCTATCAGTTCCACAGTTTGGGTGAGTAGTCGTATATACGCTCTTTTAATGCCTTTTATCAAATGTATTCTGTCTTCTTTATTAATCAGATTAGTGCCATATGTTTAATCGCTGTATTATATCGGTCATCCGCGGCTGTCTTTGAGTTTCATTGCGTTTAAATAAATGAACACAGCTGCTAATTAGTGTGATTAAACTCTATCTGTCACGTGACGTGCCATAGACCTTCGATCCGTTTTATATTATTATTAATTTCAGGATCAATGATGTAAGTTGTATTTGTAGTAAAATCATGGTAATCACGACACAATAGTAATAAATGAAATGTGAAGTTAAAACACAGTAAATGGGACATTAGTAACTGTAACTGTAGTTTTACTATGATATATTAATAATCAATACAACAATACAATAATCACCAAACCAGCTATGTTTGTATCACTGTAATGTTAGTGTTTTTATGTGCTTTTATATGACAGATATCACAGTAATCATGTGTTCTGTACCATGCTTTTAATACCTTTTAATGTGAATCCAAAAAAAAAAAAAAAATCAAATTAAAAATAAATAATAAAACATGTATTTTTCCATCTTGCAGTTCATTCATATCAGTTTATATATATATATATATATATATATATATATATATATATATATATATATATATATATATATATATATATATATATATATATATATATATATATATAAATATTTTGCTCACAGATCATTATTAACATTCTGTATATAATTCAATTTTATTTTCTCTCCCCTTTTTTATTATTTTTATTTTTAGCTGAAAAGACGTAAAGGCAGTCAGCCCAGTGGTGTTTCTGGAGAGGGATTCCTTCAGAAATGGAGAAGACAGAAAGCTGCGGAGGCAGATATTTGCAGCAGTAAGTCTGTGATAGTTTGTCTCTTTTATCAAAAATTCCTGCTGTTATAATTTGTACAGCATTTGTTGTTTCTTAAACTGTTGCACTGTCCAAATACCCACACTTGCCATCTTTTCACTTGACCACTTGATTACTTATTTGAAGTCTTTCCTGTATTTGGCCTAGTGTTCGAGTGAGCATGATGACCACGAGTGTGTGTCGAACTTTCATGACCTGATGACTGTGTTTCCCAATCCTGATCCTGGAGAACCCCAGCACTGCACGGTTTTGGTGTCTCTCTTATCTGCCTTGGAGTCTTCACTGATGAGCTGATGAGTTGAATCAGGTGTGTTTGATCAGGGAGACATCTCAAATGTGCAGTGTTGGGGTTCTCCAGGACCAGGATTGGGAGCCACTGCCTTATGGGACACTTATGTGTTTAAAGAGATTTTTAATATCTAATTATCAATATTTCACATACTGTACTAAACACATCACAGTCTTAATAATCCAGTTTAACACTTGTATGATATTGTACAAGCCCCAGGACGGTCTCATCTGACACTATCAAAAGAATTCATATGACTATAGCTTGTTATTAATTACTTGCTTTCAATAATGGATTCATTTAACATTTAATTTTACAGCATCTTTACAGAGGCTGCTTTTATGGTCTAAACAAAACACAGTGTAATGTATAAGTTGAATGTAATGTAATATTTCTGTTTTACAGGATTGTTTGAGGATAACACTGCAGTTCTCCATCATGCACAAGGACTCACCTCGTTAACTCTTTATCCCCCACACACACAGATATGGTCCCTTGATCAGTGATTAGACTTTGCAGTGGTTTGATTTTTGCAGAAGATGTAACTTTGTTTTATTTATAAGCTCATAATGAATACATTACAGAACCAGTGATGAAAACAATAGTTAAAAATAGTATTTTTCGTATTGATAAAGCATTTTGTTCTCTTTTTCAAGCTTCATACAGTGAACTTTTTAGACTTTAATTAAGAGTTTTAGTAAAGGAGATATTCATACACAGTCATCCCCTAGCTCCAGTCATGAAGTGAATTCATGATGTTATTGTCAAAGCTAGCAGGTGTTTGTTTTCCTGAACACTTTCTCTGTCTTCCATTGTTCAGACAATCAGTGTTTATTTGATGCTGTGCTGATTGAGTTTTATAGATGATATTGCACACTTGACATGCATGTCTTCATGGTGTTTTTTTGTGAGTTTGAAACATTTACATTGTGTTGTATAACATTTTGGTCAATTTAATTTTTTTAATAAAATTGATCTTTTTCCAGTGTTCTCTGAAAGACATACTGTATTTACTGTTTTGTTTTTTAATAAAAGCATTTTCATTTGCATACTGAAAATAGTTAATGTTTACAACATAACTGCCTTTTTATTCTTTATGGTGGCAAAAACGAGCTTGGTGACAGAGGATGCAGTGTAGTAATTTGGGCATGTTGTCTTTAAATGAGTTTGACATATCAATAAATAATGGAAGATCCTTACAAAAATATGCATGTTTATTATGCTTTATGTATTTATTTGTTCATTCATTCATTAATTTATAATTTCTGTTTTTATTCCTAGGGTTCAAATGGTAGAGAATGGTAAATCACAGAAACACAAATGTGAACAATTTTAACTTTAAAACACAATGTAATATACAATGTAAATTTTAGAAGCACGTCATTTGATTAGTAAATATATTTGTCTTTGGTCAAAAAAAAAAATACAAATCTTAAAAATGTGTCTTATATTTAATGAGAGGAATCTATCTGTTGGATACAACTGCGACTGCTGGGCATGTGCACATCAATATTGCCCAATTTTTGTCAAGCTGAACAACGGAGGAAGGTGAAGACGTTAATAAAACAGAATCTAATAAGTAGCAAGCTTAATCTATTGTTAACCGAATCTATCCCTTCAGCCGAAAAACGAAAGACATCTGTCATACATGGATAAGGAAGTGTGACGCTGCTGCTCAGCTTAGATTCCATTGGCTATGACTTTTCAGGACAGTCTGTGGTTGGACTATCTTTTAACCCATATTAAACAGCGCATCATGTTAAAAAGTATGTTTTGCTCCTATCATCACATTAGTAATATATTAAGTCAACAATGAAGTGTTGCTATCTTGAGAAAAATGACATCTTTAGCGAGATCCTAATCCTAACCCTAAGCATAACTTCAATGAACTACAAAAACAGCCCCCTAGTGTTGCCTTTCTATAGATAGAACGACGGAGGCTTGTGGGTAATGTAGTTTAAAACTTTTTATTAACGAAACTAAATAAATTATTTATTTTAAGGTAAACTGGATATCTAAATATGTTTATTGTGCAAACCTCTATGATATATTTGAGAGGCAGGCTGAAATGTGGTATTTTACAGTGAGCAATATTTAAAATGCTTTTATGCCAGCTTTCCACTTATTTCTGAAAACTGAGCTCAACATTATTTTATCAGCATAGCATAAGTCTCTTTGATATGTTAATTGGACTCTGATTTACAGCCATTTGAAATGTACAGTTTTGGGCTCTTCCGGGGGGTGCTACTGGGCCCCTGGGGGTAGCAGGGCAGTAAAACCTACATATATGTATTCTCCTCATCATGAACAACAAACTGAGCTGAGTCACATTTATATCTGACAGTTTTCACAGTCCTCTGTTTTCTATTCTATTCATCATGACTATTATACCTTTTGACAGGACATTGTGAGGCCATCTGATGAAACATGGAAAAATTATAAAGAAATGATTTAATAATGAAAATAATAGATTATTTCTTTGATTTTTGAAGTAAATGGCAAGAAATATAATGGATGAACCTGCAACAACTTGCCTTTATCTATTCCCCACTTGTAAAGCAGTAATCAAGGACAATGTATACACATTGTGATACTTCACTATTACACAAGGACAAATTCATGCAGTGCTAAGAATATTAATTTATATATATATATATATATATATATATATATATATATATTAGCATTATATATAACTAATTAGCCGAAATCAGTGTAAAAATGTCCTCCTCACCCCCGTATCTTGCTCCTCATGTGCTGGACATCAGTAATGTGCGTGCTCTTGGTTTTAATGCAGTACAAGATCCACGTTGATCATTCCTGCTACATTCTCAGTTATCCGTCAAGTGCTTGTAACAATAAAGCCCATGGCACCATCTTGTAATGCAGAATAATTAATCTTGTAACTCCCTGTATTTCACAAAAAATGTGCATATTTGTTACTAAAATATAAAAAAATTACTTTCTGGTGTACTGATGTCCCAGATGTTATTAATCCGATCAAAAATGTTCATGTCTTAAATAAAAAAATAATCCCAATAATTAATATGTCGTTTTTCCAAGTCTAAAATAAACACATATGAGCCTACCTAGTAAAATGATGTATTTACCAAGAATCTTCAGAACACAATATTCACCATTTTCATTTTATTGAAGCATAGACTATAAAGTTGATAAAGTAGCATCAAGACAAATAAGATTCAATGAAAATAATTATCATCAAAGATACATTAACCTCATATATAAATCAGTTCACACAGATGAGTGATGAGATGTCCTTAAAAGTCACACAGTCCCATCCAGTCAACTGTGATACAGATCATGTGATACATATAAGACATGTGATACTGTTTCAGAAAATAATGATTCCCATCATCACATCTAAACTGGTTTCATCTCCCCATCGTGATCTTCTTCTCTCGTGTCTGGAAACAGTTTGTGGTTGATGTCCAGCACTGATGAGGTGTAGCTTGTTCTCAGCCAGATGATCTCTCAGTCCTAAGATCCCAGACCTGGTCAAAGTGAAACAAACAATGCAGAAGAAGTTGTTTAATGGACAGAGAGTGCAGCTTATGTTCTGTGTGGTTTTAGCAGGGTGAGTAACTATGACCCTTGTAGTACTGTACACTTACCATTCTTCAAGCTGTTTTAAGACCTTTTGAGAAGCTTTTTCTCTGAAGACAATTTACCACATCCTCTTCTTTCACTCCTTTCAAGAGCATCACTTGGTCAAAACCCCTCATTTGGCTGATGAGATCATCTGTACAAATAAAAATACTGCAATAAATATGTCATTCTGCAAGAATTAAGAAAAAGTTACAGAAGCAAAGGTCTTGCTCATGAGACATTAGCATGTGTAGTTCTCAGAGACTCTAGAATTCATCTGTTGTTGCAGTAAATGTGTTTTTTTTCCTCTAGAATCTTTCTCCAAAGTTCCTGACTTCTCTCACAAATGTGTTTTAGTCTGTGCAGTGTAATGCCTGGCTTCAAACCAATCAACTATCAATTCACAATTAATAACATAACATTTACAAAACAATGAAATAATGTCAATTGGTGTTTATATCAACTAAACCAATTTCATGATACTTGTCTGCTAATAAAACAGGTGGTGTGTTTTTAAAAACATAATATTAAAAATGTCCAGTCACACTTTGCTAACATGCTGTAATTGTAATAGTATAAAACGAAATCAAGGCTGACATGACCAGTTCTGTGAGAGATCATCATAAAATGTTGTATAACATTGCTTCAACACACACATACCAGAGGACTTCTGTTTGTTTGAGCTCAAGATGGCCATCTTCATTCCTCATCCTGAGCAAATCATATCCTTGGTCTTCCTTCTCTTCTGTGAAACAAGATAATCTCTACTTACTCTCTGTGCAATTAATATTGCTCATTAAACATAATTAAGTTAATTTAAAGTAAGATTCAGACCAGAGCATTTTTGGAGTAAACAAATGTACCTGGGAAGAGGTGATCATGGCAAGATTCGCTGAGACTCAGTAATAGCTCTTTTAGGTTTTAGGAAGGTTTGTGAGGGTTGGCTCTTAAAATAGCTGTTGAGCTCGATATTTTAGACCTGAAAAAGAAGAACAGCATTATCTGGAAAAAATCCTGTAAGACAGAAGGAAGGACATATTATTAATTACGTGCAGCTTGTACATTACACCTCTGTAAAGATGCTGTATAATTAAATGTTAAATGAATCCATTATTGAAAGCAAGTAATTAATAACAAGCTATAGTCATATGAATTCTTTGATAGTGTCAGATGAGACAGTCCTGGGGCTTGTACAATATCATACAAGTGTTAAACTGGATTATTAAGACTGTGATGTGTTTAGGGATCATTTTTAAGACTTTGACCCTGTCCAGATACCCACACTTGCAGTCTTGGCCACTTGAGAGTGTGTGTACGTGACAGTGTGTGCACAAGACTGTCCCCGGTCTTAATAATGCCAAAGCACAGCGTCCTTAACACACACTAAACCTCTCCAATACTGCTCTGGAGCGCTATACAAAGCTTAGTGTATCCCATCATGCATCATGTTTTGGAATAAATCGTCAGACTTTTTGCCGAGATCTCACAAGAGGTCATGGAAAGCTGTCCAATGTACAGTATGTGAAATATTGATAATTAGATATTAAAAATCTCTTTAAACACATAAGTGTCCCATAAGGCAGTGGCTCCCAATCCTGGTCCTGGAGAACCCCAACACTGCACATTTGAGATGTCTCCCTGATCAAACACACCTGATTCAACTCATCAGCTCATCAGTGAAGACTCCAAGGCAGATAAGAGAGACACCAAAACCGTGCAGTGCTGGGGTTCTCCAGGATCAGGATTGGGAAACACAGTCATCAGGTCATGAAAGTTCGACACACACTCGTGGTCATCATGCTCACTCGAACACTAGGCCAAATACAGGAAAGACTTCAAATAAGTAATCAAGTGGTCAAGTGAAAAGATGGCAAGTGTGGGTATTTGGACAGTGCAACAGTTTAAGAAACAACAAATGCTGTACAAATTATAACAGCAGGAATTTTTGATAAAAGAGACAAACTATCACAGACTTACTGCTGCAAATATCTGCCTCCGCAGCTTTCTGTCTTCTCCATTTCTGAAGGAATCCCTCTCCAGAAACACCACTGGGCTGACTGCCTTTACGTCTTTTCAGCTAAAAATAAAAATAATAAAAAAGGGGAGAGAAAATAAAATTGAATTATATACAGAATGTTAATAATGATCTGTGAGCAAAATATTTATATATATATATATATATATATATATATATATATATATATATATATATATATATATATATATATATATATATATAAAAAATAAATATATATATATATATATAAACTGATATGAATGAACTGCAAGATGGAAAAATACATGTTTTATTATTTATTTTTAATTTGATTTTTTTTTTTTTTTTTGGATTCACATTAAAAGGTATTAAACGCATGGTACAGAACACATGATTACTGTGATATCTGTCATATAAAAGCACATAAAAACACTAACATTACAGTGATACAAACATAGCTGGTTTGGTGATTATTGTATTGTTGTATTGATTATTAATATATCATAGTAAAACTACAGTTACAGTTACTAATGTCCCATTTACTGTGTTTTAACTTCACATTTCATTTATTACTATTGTGTCGTGATTACCATGATTTTACTACAAATACAACTTACATCATTGATCCTGAAATTAATAATAATATAAAACGGATCGAAGGTCTATGGCACGTCACGTGACAGATAGAGTTTAATCACACTAATTAGCAGCTGTGTTCATTTATTTAAACGCAATGAAACTCAAAGACAGCCGCGGATGACCGATATAATACAGCGATTAAACATATGGCACTAATCTGATTAATAAAGAAGACAGAATACATTTGATAAAAGGCATTAAAAGAGCGTATTTACGACTACTCACCCAAACTGTGGAAATGATAGCAAGTATCGCGCGATGTGTGCTGAATGAGATTTCTTGAACGTGATTTCATAGCGATAAACATCTCATGTCCTCGTGTCGAATTCTGACGCCAAAAGTTTCCCACTGAAAGCAATGAAGGTCGTAGTGCTTCGATAGTCGACGCCGAGAGGCACATTTGGCGTCATAAAAGTGACGCTAGGGGCGCTTGACCATGCTTCGGTTTTTGACGCCTTTGGAGTGAGAATGGGTTGAGATGATTGTGATGAGAAACGCAACGCAGGCTAAACTAGTCCAGTAGCCTAAGTTAAGTTTAATGTATATTAAAGCTTCTTAGCTTGTAACAGCTTTAAGAAATCAATCGAAATTTATGCTATAATCTGCTATAGTTGTCCTCTTCGTTTCATTTAAAACATTTATTTTAGAATAAAAGTTGATAAAAACTGGCTGAAGAATCATATAACAGTAACTTATAGCTGTTTTCCTGAGTTCACCATTTCAATGACCTGTCGTTATTTTTTATTTACTGAAGCTACTGGTGTGTGACACCTGTTATTCACTATATAAATAATTATAATAATAATACAAGCTATACAAGTTTTGCTCAAGCATTTCTTGACTTATTTACGGCAGAAGGTAAATTTCTAGAAAAGATGTATTGTTGTTGTTTGCCATTTTTAAATGTTACAATTTTATTGGTGTGTGTAACAGCTCAAGTATACAGTATGCCACCTAGTCTTAAATTTTATTGTGAGATAAAGACCATCTCATTAGCATCTCTTTGTTTAAGAATGTTGCATTGTCTCTGAATATTTGATTACTGTACTGTATTTTTCTATTAAATTTACATTTGCACAATAAATCATCTTATAGCTACATGGTAGGTAGGCTATCTGACTAAATGCTGATAGTGGTCAAAAGCAATAGCAAAAGTAATAGTTTGTATTATTAAATTGCAGAGAAAGATTGTGGATAGCAAGGTTGGCTTGTACACTAAACATACGCAAAACATTGCATTTTGTGCGAAATGCGTGTGGTAGGGGGCCCAACCTTATATTCTTTCATAGGGCCCAAAATTGCTAGTGGCGCCCCTGCCCGCATTCACAAATATACGAAAAGAGCTAGACATGCTAAACATCTCAGTCTCATAGAAATTCCTCTTTTAGAAATGTCAGCCAGAAAACGGCCCAATCTGAAAAATTGATGATTATGACATCACACTTATCACACTCCCCCTCCACTTTAAAATAATTGGCTACATTTTTTGAGTGGCAGCAAAGTCAGCCAATCATCGTCAAGTGTTTGCTTTTCATAATGAGATTTCAAGTTAAGCCAGCAGGGGGAGCCAAATAGGTGCAAAACCACTTGTTTAAAATCCCCCTCCCTAAAAGAGCTATCTGAGAGAGGTTTTTCGGAAGCTTCTAAGGCATTACATACCAAAACAAAAAAAAAAATTGTCTACATGTCACATCACAGAACAAGGATAAATAGCCCGTTCAATCATTCTATGTCACCTTTAATATCTGGTTTTAAATAAATTTGTTTTGAAAAGTGTCTGCTATTTGAATAAATATTTTAAAGGGTTTTTGTATTTAAACTTTTTACAAGTGTATATTCATTTTTGGCCAACCAAAACTCAGCTAGATCTCAGCCAAATATTTTCCTTCTGGTGGACCAAACTCAAACCAGAACTCAGCCAAAAAGGTGCCTTTTGCTTTTGGTTGGTTTGCCTCCTGCCACAACTCAGCCAAATGGTTTTTCACACAAAGGTGTTACAAAAACAGAGCCAGAATTAAGCCTGAAGTGCCTAAAGTAAGCCAGACTTTAGCCAGGTGTGTTGCTATCTGCGTATGCGCTTTGAACCATCTGTATATATTTGAAGAAATGTATAATGTGTATTTCTTATATACTCTGCAACAAATGTTTTTACATTAACCTCCTCTCCATTTTCCTTAATTTTCTCATGTAGCTTTAAGTCTATTTCAGGTTGAGCAAGTAACCAAGGTGCCATTGGAGGTGTAACAATTATTGGAGCAAATAATTTCTTGTTTAACCCAGTTGTCTTGCACAGTGATACAGGTTAGATCCAAATGCAGGTTTATTAAGGGCAATCCACATACAGGCAAGGGTCATACACCAAGCAAACAACAACAACAGAGGCAAATCCAAAACAGTATCAAATCCAGGCACAAGTCAGGTCAGGCAGTAAACAATCACAAACGATAAAACCGGCACGGGTCAAAACCAGAAAGACACAGAACAGGATGACAGGATGAAAGGATGAAAGGATGAGCACTCGGTATGCAGGCAGATCAAACAATACTTCGCAATGAGTGTGAGTGAGAGCATGGTTTAAACAGTCTGGATAATAGCTAACAGGAAACAGGTGTGGTAAAGTTCAGACTGGTGCATGGGATGATGGGTAATGGAGTCCTGAGGGTGAAGTGTGAGAAAGTCCTCTGCAGGCCAGCAGAGGGAGGCATCCTGGCTCTCATTACAGCAGTTTCATTAATCCACGTTTTTATTTTTCATGCAAAGCCTTTACCTGGTGTATTCATAGTTTCCCAACTTAAGTACTCCCTTTACAGGATGATCATTACTTTGTCCATTTAGATTAATCCAAAGCTAGTTTTTCCCCTTCTTATACACAGTGGCATTTCAGATGTTTCCACCTGCAGTGCTGAATTTGGGGTTGCTTTTAAAATGAATCTCAACGCTTTGGCTTGTATGATATCCAACTTTAACAGTTACAGATTCATACACAATATATTCATAATCTAGGACTGATCGCATGAGACCAACATATATTTTAATGACTGCTGACCTGCAACACCTCTTATTAAATTCAGTACTTTACTGCACTTTTTTTTAAATATAGTCGATATGATCTTTCCAGTTTAAATTGTCAAACCACATTCCCAAATACTTAAATTATATGGAGTTTCATTAGAAAGAGTCTAAATTTAAGTTGCTTGTTTGCTTTTTTCTTTGTAAAATCTGATAACATGTTTTGGATATAGAGAATCAAAACCCACATTCTAATGACCAATTTTTGTCTAATGACGATTTTTGTCCTCTTTTCCACATGTATGGACTTTGTGTCTGGCAATAAAGTTAATGATAAAAATAGGAAGCATAAAATAACAGAATTTAAATAAGTTTATTGATCTAACTGATAGCTTGCTTAAACTTCGAGTAAAGTGGAAAATAGTTTTAAAATCACTACATAAGGCTCGATACAGACCTTGTTTTAGTAATAGTAAATGCTTGCTCATAATCAGTAATGAAATCTCAAATGACAAGTTATAATACATTAAGATTATTAAACACTGAGAAATACTTCTTAAAACAAGTGAAATGCTCTTACACAAAAACTGCCTGGAAGAATTATCTTGGCAGACACACACGCAAATTTTGCCTAGATTTAACCAGTGCTGGCCCTACCTAATAAGCGGTATATGCCACCCGTATATCCCGTGGCCACTAGGGGGCCCCCTTATGTGCATGAAAATACATACTTGCTCGTTGTGGCTCGCACGCGTGTGCGCTTTAGTGGCACTTTTGAAGTATTTTCCAAAGAATATACAAACGAAAATGCAGGTCAGTTAAATACTGTAACATTCTTAAAGATCTCACTAAACGGAAAAAGCCTTTTTTATTAATAATACTGCATGTACAAATGTTTAGTAAAATTATTAAAAATTACAATTCTTCAATGTTGTGGTGCACTGTTAAAAATTGCTGTTAATTTACGTCAGAATTTTAACAGTATAAACCCGTTATTTTAAAAAGCAGTGCTTACCTGTTTATTTACGTTCGGTGAAATGACCTAGATAAAATTTAACGTTATTTTACCGTATTTATTGCTCGAAGGAAAGAAAACAGTACTTAACAGTATTTTGGGAACAGAAAGCTGCAGCGAGCACATGTGGATTTTCATCCGTCTTTATATTGTGATTTAACCGGTGAGTGTACCTTTGCCTTGCTCCTTTCACACAAAATACACGTTTGCAATTGCAAATAACTGTGCAAATAACTTTGATAAGTGGATGCTGAGGCTGTTTAATATGTCCATTTCAGTGCTAAAATCGTCAACGTTCCAACGGCATCATAGATTGGAGCTGGATAGATTCAGATATCCCCCGATTACAAGGTGAGTTTAATCAAACATGATATAAATTCTGCAAAGTAAGCCTTTAACACAATAGCAACGAAGTAATATTGATGTATCTGTAACACGCTGAAATTATCGTCTTCTCGTTTGCTAATTTTAGCTTGCTATCTTTTCATTTAATGCCTAATAGTGTATATTAGACAAAACGTTGATTTCAATAACGTTGTGCTTGCGAATTTGGGTAAGCTTGTTCTTCTAATTTGTACATAACTGTATTCCGAGGGAAGTTTTTCTTAATAGTGTTGTCGTTTTGTTAGTTTATTGTTGGCTGTATTTTGGATTGCTTCGATCCAAGTTGGCTTGATAGAATAAGTTACGCGATATAATAATCAGTAAGAATAATTCATGTTGATTTATTTTGCATTGTTGGTTTGTATGGCAATGTTACTTTACCCAGTACAGTAGGCCAATGGCAGTTTTATTTTTGTGGAGATTTTATTTTGTTATTGTTGAGATTGTTTGAGTTACGTTTTTTCGTTCCTAAAGACTGTCCATTTTGACTTGTCAGCATGTTTGGGTGTCAGTTATGCAGGCAGCAATGCAGTACTCCAGTGGTCTATGTGAAGCACATGAGGATTCACAGCAATACCCCTAACTTGTTTCTTCATTGTTGCATCCAGGACTTTAACAGGAAATTTGCTAAATTAGCAGCTTTAAAATCACATCTTTACAGACAACACAATGACAAATGTGATACACTAACTCAGTTTTATTCCCATTTTAAAGTCCACATCATTGCACCATTGAAGTCCACTATATGCAGATAATTCTTTAAATATTTTTCATCAAAAATATTGTTAGTGTATTTTGTCTCTGTGTCCTCATCATTGTTACTGTTTCTTAGGCATCTTCCACTGCAGCTGATGTAGAAAGGACACTTGAACTACCTTCAACTCCTCGACTGATACTCTTTGGTATGTACGTATAGAACTATATGAATGTATAGTCTATTTTATTACATAAGCCATTAAGAATGTTTTTTTCTGTATTTCAAAAAACATGGTAAATGCTTCTGTACAACACTGAAAGGGAAAGGTCACACAAAATAAATATTCTGCTATCTTTTACCAACAATCATGTCATTCCAAGCCCTTAAGACTTTTATTCATCTTTGGAAAACAAATTAATATATTAATACAATTCTTTCAGCATTTTTGTTAATCAATTGAAAAAAAAAAAAACTTTGATGCTTCAAAATGTTTCATAAATTTTTGTAAATGTATGAATTTTATTTGTTTATTCTTGTATAAACATTCATCACTGAGCATACAGCAAATAAGCTCAAACATGCTTGCTTGACGTGAGGTTTGTTCTGGTCTGTCAGGCTAGCGCGTTTGAGTTTCCATTTAACCTGGATTTGACTGGACTTTTAATGAACAGAAATGATGAAAGAATATTAAAAATAGTTTCATTTTTGTTTTGAAAATGAAAACTCTTTGAAAGTGAGGGGGACTAATTAATTACTTTTTTTTAACCCTTCAACTGTACTGAGCAAAAATATTGTGTTAAATACATCATAAAAATTGCAGCAACTATTTCACAATACACCGTATAATGCACATGTTGACTTCAGTGTCTGTCCAGACCAGTCCACAATCAGCATTTTGAAATGCATATGTTATGTTAAAAGAACAGGGCTTTGTGACTAGGTAAAATCATTTCAGTTTCCCTTGCATTTGTTTGCAATCTGGCAGTAGAAAATTAGTGTTATATGACTGTCTGACATTGTTTTTTCTTTGAAATGTTTTAGGTGAAAAACCAGGAAGCTGCATTCATAAATGGATGATTAGTTTTGAGGGGCAAATAATCTGTGAGGGCATCCAGCCAAGTTTTCTGTCTGGACTTTCTGCTGTGTTTTCAACTTTCTACAATTTCAATGTGGAGTACCAAGCTGAGGCTGCATCCACGTTGGAATTTATTCAGCGGTTAGATGCTTAGAATCATATGATAATTTCTATTCACATTCTCGTTATGTAAAATTTTACCCACACTAATTCTGAATGTATGCATTTGTTTTTCAGGTGCTTCATTGGAATAAATCCTGAAAAAGGCACCAAGTGTGGACAAGTCATATCAAAGCGGACAGGGAAGGTTGGCCACAAAAAGAAATCAGTCAACACTCGGGTTGCCAGTCTACTTAAGAAGCTAATGGACTTTGAGTGGGACTTCATATAAGTGAACTCACTCATCCACTGACATACCACACACACACCGTACACATACTCTTCACACATGATAAAAAACATGTTTTTAGTGTGTTTAGTCGCACAATTTTTTCAGGTGTTCATTCTTGAATACCTACATTTTGACTTCATTCATCATTGAATTATTTCTTCATTCAGTAACTCTTATTCACTAATAATTTAGTAATTCTTATTCTCTCAGCAGTTCGCTAAAGTCACTCATTTAGTTTTTTCTAATGTTATGTAAATTATTTGTTTATTCTGTTAAACGAAATTTTACTCTGAGGCTTAAGTTTTAGTCATTCCACTTGCATCAGCCACTAATTTTGAGAATATTTTGTGATTTAAAGTGGCTTTTTTTTTCAAGTTTTAATAAAACAAATTTGAAGTTACACTTTGTGTTGAATTTTTAATGTTTCAAAGGCTATATCTGTATGTTGTATTAAAACATGGTTTTATAGCAAGACTTCAAAGGGTTAATTCATAAAATTTAAGAAATATCTAGAAAAATAATTCCACCTTTTTTTCTTAGCAGTGTGTAGTTTGTAGTTTACAGTTAAAAGAAAAAAAAAAAACATCAACTAACTGTTAATGCTTTTGACAGTAATTTATTGTTAATTTATAAAATAACAGCTTTATGCTGTATTTCCAAAAACAGTAAAAAACTGTAAATTTCAACAACAGCAAGACACTGTTAATTTAACAGTAACTTGCTGGCAACTGTGCTGCCAGTTACTTACTGTTTTTTAACGGGACAATTTTTAAGAGTGTGGATTGTGCTATCCAAACACTGAAAGACCGTTGACCATCAGCTCTACACTACAAAAAATGATTTTCAAAAAAAAAAAGCAAATTGTCTTGTAAGCAAATAAATCTTGTGATGGTGTAAAAAAGTAAACTTATTGAAACTAATTATAATTTCATATTTTATTCTTTTGAATTTGTGGTAAAATGTGATAAAATAAGTTTACTTTTTCAAGAATAAAATTTCTCACCCCATTGGCAGGTATTGTTGCTTGTTTTAAGCACGAATTGACTTAAATTTAATATTTTTGGTCTAAAACTAGATTTTTTTCTTATGCCATTTATGCATTTTGGTGTAATAATTTAGATATTTATACTGAAAAAAGACAAAAATAAGTAAGTCATTTTTTGCAGTGAAGGTAACATTGGGAGAACACCGAGCACTGGAAATGAGTCGGATCTTGTCATTGAATTAGAAAGCATGCCAACTCTTCCTAAAGACAAAATGACAGCACCGGAATTACTTGCATTCCTGCATGATAAAGATATGTGATGTGAGTTATACCCAAATCTTTGGTTATGTCTAAGCATTTCATGTACTCTCCCAGTGGCGTCAGCATTCTTTCCTGTGAATAAGGAGTTTACACTGTCCTAGTTATGTTGTTGTATTTTAAATACATTGATGTAGCATGCAAATTGAAATAACATTGTCTTTTTAATTTGACATTGTCAGATTGTGTTTGTGATATTATCGGTGTAAGGTTAGCATGTTGTGTACATTAGATGATTGGGGCCTCATTTTGAAATCTGCTTAGGGCCCCCAAAAAGCTAGGGCCGGCCCTGGATTTAACATTTCTAATCTTAGTTAGACTTCAGTTTTTGCAGTGTGCATGTTAACATTCACGAGGTTAATATTCACCATTCGGTTTCTTTTTAATGCATGTTGTCAGTATTGCCAGACACAAGGTCCATTCAGAAAACAGAGTAATGATAAACATAGGAAATAAAATAGCAGAACTTAATTATTTGCATGCACAGAATCACAAAGCAGTTTATTGATTGGATAGTTTGCTTACACTTTCAGTAAAGTACAGTTGCTGGAAATTGTTTTAAAACCACTAAGGCAGGATACAGACCTTGTTTTAGAATATTAAGCTAATACGGTTGTTGCTGAATGTTAAAGCTTTAAGAAAAATAGAAGATTATTTCTCAGAGTTTCTGTCATCACCCTTCTCAACCGGTTTTACCTTCTTCAGTTAGAAAACTACGTCGATGATCATCTCGGAGTCCGCGGCCCATCTGTGTGAAGCCTTAAGGTCCAGGTCGTTCCTGGTCCAGTGATGTGTCCCTTTGTTCTTCCCATTATAGTCAACGTAGCAGTAGAGCTCGGAGTAGGTGTTAGAATCAGAAATCGTACTTTTGATGAGGGTGACACTCTCCCGCACTTCAGTCCACGACATGCCAAACTTCACCGCTATCTTGTTATCCGCCTCAGCATTTGTACCTGCTTCGACGGTTATTTCCTGACCGATTTCAAAGTTTGAGGCGGTCTGTTTGGTGACCTTGTAAGTCCACTGGGATTCAGCCACATTTTTCTTAAAGATAATGCGGCCACCACACCCCACAGCTGCACCATCCTTCTTCTCCAGTCGTATCATGCTGGTGGTTGTGTCCACAATCTTTCCAGACTCCATGTAAGGGATCCCATGGTCCAAGCTGGTTGGGTGGTGAATGGTTATGACAGCGTTGCCCATTCTATAAAAAAAAAAAAGTTGAATGAAAATGGGTAAGCAATAATACTTAATGATGCTCAATAAATCGACTACGCAACCCTTCCCAATTGACTAGTTGCACGAAAGGCTCTCGATGAGCTCATTTGTTTCCTGTAGAGCCAGATATGTTTGAACCTGCTGCTATTCTGAATGTAGTTAGTGTCTACACGGACCCGGTTGGGTGTTGCGCCAAGTGAATCAGCACGTTACGATAAAGGAGGATGTGTAGACACCAATTACATACAGAATAGCAGGTCACAGAAACCTGGAGTCACCCAGCACCCCATCAACATTCAAATGACTCAAATACTTGCAATCAACTGTGCTTTGTACACGATTGCGTAGGCAAAAAAAGCACCACTGTTTCTTATGTTATTAAAGTTACTTAAAGTTATTTGCTGGCAAGTGACATCACTCAGCACCCCATTAACACCCAAAGTGGTTGGAATCATTTGTGCTAACCAAACAAACATTTGCATCAGTTATTTAAATTCCAAAGCAAGGATTGTGTGTGCTTGGTGCACTGTGACCTTTACAAAAATAAAGCTCTTAAAAAAAAAAAAAAAAAACTGAAGAGACCGCTGCACATTCTCTAATGTCATCCTAAATGAGTGACAGTCATATTCAAATTTGCAGTAACAGACACGCATCTTAATTTTGAATAGGAGTCAACTCACAGAAACTATTAGAAATGGTAAATGGTGACATGCTTCAAACTTCACTTATAATAACTCCTTTCATCAGTTATAAGTGGTCATAAATGTAAAGAATCTGATACACCCTCATCACACAACCACTACAAACAAACATGAAACAAAAACATCACGATACACGTTTTAAAGGGGGGGTGAAATGCTATTTCATGCATACTGAGTTTTTTTACACTGTCCATGTTTAGCATGGGAATCCAACTCTTTAACAAAGTTTAAAAAAAAAATAAGTTGTACGTTTGAAGGAGTATTTCGGTTCCAAAAATACTCCTTCCGGTTTGTCACAAGTTTCGGAAAGTTTTTTTCGAGTATGGCTCTGTGTGACGTTAGATGGAGCGGAATTTCCTTATATGGGTCCTGAGGGCACGTTTGCAGTAAAAGCGCGCGCTCCCGTATAGCAGAGCAGAGAGAGGCTTGTGCACAGACAATTAGTGATGGGAAGTTCGGATCATTTTACCGACTCGGACTTTTGAGTCTCGTTCAGCAAAATGAACGAATCTTTTTTCGAGTCATTTCGTTCATTTTAGCAAAATGTTATTAAAATATTAAGTGCTACCTCCCCAACACATCTAGTCCTTACGCAAACGTTGATCACACTACAAACAATACAAAACTAAAATGCTATGAGAAAGAAAAAAAATACTCATTCTTTACCTGGGTCTTCAGTCTGTGATTAGCTCACCTCACCTCTTATCTGACAAGAAGTCTTCGGGTTAAGTCATTCCTTAATCACGTGACAGCCCCATACGCAAAACTTACGGTCTTGAGCCGGAAAGAGAATTGATTAGTTCATCTCACGAGTCTTTCGGGTCGAGTTTGACTCGTTCCTTAATCACGTGACAGCCCCATGCGCTATTTCTGACATTTCTGTCACTGTGTTTTTGTTACAGTTTGTTGAGGATCTGTGGTGTTATTTTATAAATAAAACCCCGTTATAAATAAAATTGATTAATTTGTCTTCTTGACTGTCTATCGGTAAATAAACACTATAGGCTATATAATAATCCAAGCTTACAATAAGTAGTATTTATAGACTAGTTTGTTCATTTTTACTCCAATTTTGAGTTTGATGAATAATAATTGCTTTTCCTAGGCAGACTTGACATATTGGTGTAATATATGTATAAGAAGATCGCTCAAAAAAGGACATAATGACATACATTAAAAGCAAATAACATTTTGAATTATTAATGTTAAAGACATTAAGGTTATGATAACTTCAGCTTTAACGGTTATAACCCAGCTCAGAGTGCGGAGTTTCAGATCCTGGTGCACTGCCAGTGCAGGGGCCATGTTTTGGGAAGACTTTGACGAGAGGGTAGCAAGCTTGAGGCCTTCTGCTACCTCTAAGACCTCAGATGATATGATGGCCAACCTTGCAGAGCCACTCTTACCCCGCACATCAGACCCTCTGGCCTGGTGGAGGAGATGTTCACCAGTATACACAAGCCTTTCAGAAGTCACAAAGACAAGACTTTGCATTGTGGCCACATCCGTGCCATCTGAATTTTTTTTTTTTCTAAAACTGGGCAGATTAACTCAGAAGAAGTCACAGACTCAGCCCATCCAAGGTCAGGGAGCTTTTTTTTTTTTTTTTTTTTAATGAAAACCTGCCTTAAAGCAAGTCCTAAAAATTATAGCCACAGTATGTCATTTATTTTAAAGCTTATTTATTTTTATTTATTTTAGAAAAAGACTAGCTTGTGCAATATTTTTGTTGTGATTTTAAAAGGTAATTTGTTATTGTTATAAGGCTCCGTAGCTTTAGTATCTCTTAATTTTCATTTATTTTTTATTCAAATGGTTTAAAATTATTTTGGGAATAGCTTGTGCAATATTTCATTTCTTTTTTTATATTGTACTTTTAAAGTTCATTTGTTAAGGTTATTAGACCCTGTCTTTTAATTTTAATTTCATTTTTAATTATTTACATTTTTATTATTTTAATTTTGGAATAGTTGTCCTCTTTGTTACAAAGCTTTTCTGTAATAAACAACTATTCAAAAGTATGTACAGTGTTTTTAATGTTTATAAAGTGTCATATGTTACAAAAGTATGGTTTACACAGACAATCTGATTTAATAACTGCACAACTAAAAAACACACAAAAAAAAAAAAAAAAAAAAAAAACAAAAAAAAAAAACACATTTTAAGCATAACCAACTCTTTATTTCCACATTCAGTGTTATGGAAAAGTACCACCATGACAGAAATTAAAACCAACAATTTGAAACCAGAAATGCATCACGTTACTGTAAGAGTAAATAATACTAATAATAAATAAGTACTACGCACCCATTTTGTGAGGAAAGTTGTAAATGAACTAATTACTCTAGCCAATGTTGTCACACAGTACAAAAGAACGAAAAACCCGAAGAACCGAAAGATGAACTATTCAATTCTCTGCATTATTTTACTGTCTATGGTTTAAGTGTATGGGTTTGTCACGTGATTAAGGAACGACTCGACCCGAAGACTCATCAAGGGGCAAGGAACTCGACCGGAAGTTGAAGTCGGGTGGGGGCTGCCATCTTTTAGCAGAACTTCACTTGCGTTAGCATTCCCATTGACTCCCATTCATTTTGGCGTCACTTTGACAGCGAATAACTTTACATCTGAGGCGTTTAAAGACTCTGTCCATTATTTATTTCTAAAGATACACGAAAATGTATAAAGGGCTCCATTACCTTCTATGTTACATTATGGCCCTGTAGAAACAGTTTTTGTAAAAAATAGGCTAACGATTGCGTCATAACCACTCGGCTCTCTGTCGCATTACCGTACAGACAGGAGGAGAAGCTCGCAGGCAATTAACTTAATATGGCGTAGTAGGCGTACTGTCGTTACATTTTAAAATACTATACAAAATAATTAATCAGAATACTTTCTCCTGCTCACTCACGACAAAGAACTCCCCGCTCAAGCTCGCCGTCTCTGTAAGATTAACGATGGCAGTTTGCACGCACAGCTACTAGAAGATTTACATCTGTCAGACAGGTTGCTGACGTCGTCAAGCTTCGTTTGAGTCTGCGCGTCAGAAACAGAAGTGCTAAAAAACGCTAAAACCGGGCTTCATTTGTTTCAATTGAGTTCCAATGGGGTCGCTGTGTCCATTTCTTTTACTGTCTATGAGACTCATGAGATGAACTAATCAATTCTCTTTCCGGCTCATGCTGCATTGGGTTTAACCATAGACAGTAAAAGAAATGGACACAGCGACCCCATTGGAACTCAATTGAGACAAATGAAGCCCAGTTTTAGCGTTTTTTAGCACTTCCGTTTCTGACGCGCAGACTCAAACGAAGCTTGACGACGTCAGCAACCTGTCTGACAGATGTAAATCTTCTAAATGGCTGTGCGTGCAAACTGCCATCGTTAATCTTGGAGAGACGGCGAACTTGAGCGGGGAGTTCTTTGTCGTGAGTGAGCAGGAGTAAGTATTCTGATTAATTATTTTGTATAGTATTTTAAAATGTAACGCCAGTACGCCATATTAAGTTAATTGCCTGCGAGCTTCTCCTCCTGTCTGTACGGTAATGCGACAGAGAGCCGAGTGGTTATGACGCAATCGTTAGCCTATTTTTTACAAAAACTGTTTCTACAGGGCCATAATGTAACATAGAAGGTAATGGAGCCCTTTATACATTTTCGTGTATCTTTAGAAATAAATAATGGACAGAGTCTTTAAACGCCTCAGATGTAAAGTTATTCGCTGTCAAAGTGACGCCAAAATGAATGGGAGTCAATGGGAATGCTAACGCAAGTGAAGTTCTGCTAAAAGATGGCAGCCCCCACCCGACTTCAACTTCCGGTCGAGTTCCTTGCCCCTTGGATAAACCCGAACTATGAACTAATCAATTCTCTTTCCGGGTCAAGACTGCATTGACTGACAGGTGGATTACTACTACTAGAACAGAACCCATAGAATAATGCGCATGCGCGACTGAACGAATCGACTCATTCTTCCCGAGTCACATTAAAGATTCGTTCAAAATGAACGAATCGTTCAAAAACGACACATCACTACAGACAATCACTCATCTGATTCAGAGCGAGAGCTTCGCGAAATGTCACAAAAGGAGCGTGTTTTTGGTTGCCAGGGCAAGACAACCTTGCACAGATTACCAAAGAAAAAACAGCATTAAGGGACCAGTGGATGGAGTTTATTTTTACAGAGCATCAACGGAGTTGTGCAAGTGTTTGTGTTTGTTCCCTGCATTTCTAAAATGCTTGTTTTACAAACAAAGCCCAGTTTGACGACGGATTTGCGTTTCGTTTATTTCTTAAGGATGATGCAATCCCAACGAAAAAGGATCACGATCGTGTGTTGGAACCGCAGGCGGTGAGTAAAACTGCTTAAAATATCTCTGCCTCCTTGTTAGTCCGTCCGCCTCCCATCGGAGACTCGGGTTCGAGCCCCGCTCGGAGCGAATCCTTGCTGCTGCTGCTCTCGTTCAGTTTCAGCCTTCACAGCTGCCACAGCTTCCACATGCTCTCAACGCAACTGGCGTTCGTGATTCTTTAGCTCCGCCCACACGTCACGCCTCCAGGGGCTCGTGTTTTTCCGGGAAAAATCGGTACAGACTATCTTTCTCTTATGAATATAATAAAACTAAATACTTTTTGGAGTTATGAAGGACGCAGTACTACTCTATAGGTACTCAAGATTAACAGGATATTGAGTGAAAACGAGCATTTCACCCCCCCTTTAATATAAACTTACCTGATCAAGTGCGCTGTAACAGTTGCTTGTAAATTGTCACAGGCAGCTCTCTGTTGGCTGTAAATGATCCTTAGGTCCCAGCTCTCTGTTGACTGCTGGCCTCTGTGGTCTCCCTCTTATAGGGCTGCTCGATAAATCACATGCGATAGTCATGCCCATCTCGTCAGTAAACTAAACCAGGTGTTATCGATCAACTGGGGATCGTGTTATATTGGGACATGCGCGTGCACGCACGTAAACTTACCTGTTATAGACCGCGTCAGATTCGTCAAATTCGATTATCAATTAAAAAATTATGATTAAAAACGTATATCAAATTATTTATAATTGTTGTTATCAATGTTCGACCACTGTGTTTCCTCTGCTTGTTTTATCTGACGCAGTTCAAAGTTTAGCGTGTTTTTCTTGGCCGCATTGCACCACGCCCACGTTAAAATGGGACAACAGTACCTTTGAACGGGACGTTATCATTAAACGTGCCAGCGGATTTAAATACATTTGTAAGTATTTTCTTTGAAACACACGTGTCGTAGGAAAATATCCATGGTGAAAGAATACTATAGTAATTTATAGTAAATACTATAGTGTTTTTGAACCATACTATTAGTAATGTACTTGAAATAATTTGTTGTGGTAATTATATAGTTGCTGTGATAACATAACTATAGTAATATAAACAAATTGAAATTACTTTATCCAATACTGTACTACATTTTCTACAACTATAGGGTATATTATACTATAATATACATTATGGATTACTGTAGTATAAACTAAAGTATACTAGAGAGTATTACAGTTTATCAGTTCACTATAGTTAATACAGAGTATGCTGTAGCAATCATTAACAAAGTGTTGTAAATACTATAAAAAAAAATGTTGTAGGATGTTTTGGGACATATTCCATTAGGATTAAATGGACCCACCAATAGAACCCAATACATAGGCCTACAGTAGAGACCCATAGAGACCATTATAGTTTCCAATACAACCAATAAAATTCCCATTAAAATAAATAAATCCAATAGAATTGTGATGGTGTCTATTGTTTTTTTTTAGCAGGGAAGTAATTAAATGCATTCAACACGTCTCATTGTATAAGTTAATTTAATATAAATTTGAGTTGAAGGCAGCATAGAGATGCATTTGGTTTGTTCTGAAGTGAATGTACTCAAATGAAATGTTTTAGTAATTGAAATTACTTGCTTGTACAAAAAGCAGAGATCTAGCAGAATGTATGCCTCTGTATGATCTGCCCTGAACAACAAACAGTAATATGCTTAAAAAGTCATAAAGTAACTTCACTGTACAAACATTGTTAATTCCTCTTATGAAAATTATATTAGCCTGACTTAAATGGACAAATGTTTTGATTGTAGGGCTTGGCTTAAGTTAAGAGAGGCAAACATCAATTATTTTTCAAGCAGATCGGAATTTGTGATGAATTTGGAATTGTGTAATGCTCTAAATGACTGCTCTTTGCAATTACATCAACAAACTTTACATATGCTTACAAATTTATAGTGTTTTGTAACTCTGAGTAAAACTGAAAGTTGTGTTTTTAACTCGTTGAATCATATCGTGTGTCTGTGATTGGAGATGTGGAGAATACAGTGTTTGCTGTAAACTTTCTCAATAAATGACTCTGGTCTTTATTTTTTATGTGACATACTAATCTTAGTCTTTACAGTTTAAAACTCACCATGCTGTAGGATGATGAGGTGACAATGGGACTTGCAGTTTTCTCCATAAATGCTTTGTAAAGATGATCAAAGTGAAGATGACCCTGTAGTCACAATGAATGATAAAACCGCTGGCTACAACTGAGAAATGCAAAGGCTTTCTGTTAAAAACCCCAACATACATTTATTTTCCTTCCCTTTTTCCCAATAGAGCTTTATGTCCAACTACAACATTGTCTTCTATGATTTACTTTCTTTGTTACCATCCTCAGTTTGCTAAAATATATTTTTTCTCCGCTTCATTACTGCTCTTCTGTTTATTCAAGTCTTGTGACAAGTGCTTAATGTAACCACATAAGCACAACATATCCATAATTCATAATAGATCCTGAAACAATCAGTTTCTTACATATATGCTTTAAGACATTATTAAATACCGAACACACCACTCTTATAATCATTTGGCGCCTCAATCTAAAGCATCAAATAGTATGGGGACTTTGCTGTAACTTACTTTTGCAAACAAAGTTGTCTTTAACAGTGGTGGATGTTGCTAAATATTTGTTTTTTGGGCCTAAGGTTGGTGCTCTGAGGTTGATTGGCAGGCTCTACAATTATATAATAGGAAGCTCTCTTTTTATTGTACTTGTGTTCTTGTGGACTTGTGAAACGTCATCAGTCGCGGCCCAAGTACTGTTCCAAATCAAAGTTCGCATCAAGCCCAAGTTCACATAACATCCCCATATGTGTTCTTGATCCGCCCATTTTATCGAGGGTGCATCAGAGGAGACTTGTGTGGACTTATGACAGCGAAGTTTCCCAGAAAAAAAGCAGGTGATGGCGATTTAGTTACTACTAATCAAGGAACCGGCTTTAGGCTACTGACGAGATGCGTATGACTATCGCATGTGATTTTTTAAGCCCGGAATACACGGCAGGATTTTTGCACCCAGCAACCAGTTCCCATTCTGCCCTTATCTCTCATTGTCACACCAGTACAGTGGGATATAATCACGGAGGTTTCTACAGCTCAGCAAAAACAGCCCGTACCACCGGAGTGTCCGGGGGACCGCCTCTTTGTTCCTCCCGAGCTCCGCGACCGTGTCCTCCAATGGGTTCATTGCACTCCCAGCGCGGGGCATCCAGGTATCACGGCCTCCACTCAGCTAGTCTCCAATCGCTTCTGGTGGCCTTCCCTTCGAACTGACGTGATCAAGTTTGTTCATCAGTGTTCCACCTGTAACATGGTCAAGTCTTCTCACCTGAAACCAGCTGGTCTCTTACAGCCTCTGCCGGTACCGCAACGCCCTTGGTCCCATATCGCCGTGGATTTTGTCACGGACCTTCCTCAGTCCCAGGGCTTTTGACAAAAGGTGGCGCTATAGAGTGCCTCTTCCACGCCCTTTTATGAACTTTTGCCAGTGTCTAGCTGTCACTAATACTGATATGTGTTTCTGAGTTTGATGAAATTCTAAGCATGTTATATGCCTCAAAATCACCTAAGAAGTATTCCAGTTTGACATGTTGCCACGGCAACAATATTTTTAGATATCAATATCCCCCCAGCAGATTTATATCGGCTGTGTTTTAACATTATTCTGATGAAGTTTGAAGCAAATCGAGTAAAAATAAGATGCTGAATTCAAAGCATTTTGAAAATGACACACTTCCTGCTGCCAGTTGGTGGCGCTATAACTTTGACTCCTAATAGTCACATATATGCGATCGACATCATACAATGAATAATCTGATGAAGTTTGATTAAAATTAGGAAATGTATGTGGATGGTATTAGACACTTCCTGTTTCTCAATTCTCGCCATAAATTCAACGCCTCGCTACGAGCAAACCGTTCGAGATATCAAAAATCCCCTGGCAATTTTTCATCCCCAATGTCTTGAGATCATGTTGACCGAGTTTGGTGGCAATCGAGTAAAAAACCTATGACAAGTATATCAAATTCCAGAGCATGCGCTTTTTACATAACTCTAAATAGCTGACTTCCTGTTGGGCGGAGCCTATGACATGCAATACGCAAGTTGTTCGGCACGATGAGATCTATATGTGTACTGAGTTTCATATTAATACGTGCAAGTATGTGTGAGCTATACATCAACATTTATGACTGTGTTCCAGGGGGCGCCATAGAGCCCCTGTGCCACGCACAGGTCCCAACCTCTGCAGGCTCCTAAAGGCCACAGATTCCAAAGTGTGTGCAAATTTTCAAGAGTTTTTGAGTATGTTAAGGACTCCAAAAGCCCCCACAACTTTGACGACAAATATGAATAATAAACCCTAAATAGCCAACTTCCTGTTGGGCGGAGCCTATGATATGCAATACGAAAGTTGTTTGTATTGATGAGTTCTATATGTGTACCGAGTTTCGTGTATCTACGTACAAGTATGTATGATATATGGCCCTCCATATTCCAGGGGGCGCTGTAGAGCCCCTGTGCCACGCCCGTGTATCAGTCTCTGCCCGGCCCTAATGGCCGCAGGTTCCAATGTGTGTGCCAATTTTCAAGACTTTTTAAGCATGTTAAGGGCCCCAAAAGCCCCCGTAATGTTAGAAAAAAAAAAAAAAAAAAATAATAATAATAATAATAAAAAATAATCCTAAGGAAAACAATAGGGCTCTCGCCCTCCAGGCTTGAGCCCTAATAATAATAACAAATAATCCTAAGGAAAACAATAGGGCTCTCGCCCTCCAGGCTTGAGCCCTAATAAATAATAATAATAAATATAGCTGCAAGCAGCGATGGCGGGCTCAAGCCACCAATGCCATCGCCACCCCGGTGGCATCAGGTAAACTGTGCCCAGCGGGCACATGCATTCACAATATCCCTCTGGCAGTGAGGTTTTAAAGGATAAGGCAGTTAAAGGGTTAATCAGAATCATCAAGACTTTAAAATCACATTCACAGAACAATATATATAACTTTAGTGACACTTTACAATAATATTTCATTTCTAAACATTATGTTAACATGAACAATATTTATATAGCATTCATTCATGTCAGTTAATATTCCAAACTTAAACATTAAAACATTGTTTTATTGTGATTTTTTTCCAAGCACAATTTACCAATTCCAAACCATATCAATCTTAATAACTACCATTATTTTTTATTTAATCATTTATGAGTGCTATACAATAGTCCAGGAAAGCTGGAAGAGAAAAACTCCTTATATTCATGTGTGCAGAATTATTGGGCATGTTTTCTTTTACAGATGAAATGCGCTAAAAAAGAGTTTTAACTCAAACTGTAAAGCCCATGAGAAATATCAAACACAAATGCAATACAGAAATTGATAAGTTAAGACTTGGCCATTGTACAAAAAATGCTGACTGGGTCATGAGGTCAGAAAAGAAGAAGAAGAAAAAAACAGGTCAAGAAGAACTGATAAAAATAATTGCAAAATAATTAGGAATTAATGTGAAGATTAATTTTTAGTCAATTCTGCAAGACAGACTTTCAGGAAAGGAGGTGGAATAAAAATGAGCTCCTAAATCTTAATCCGGGATTCTGGTTGATATATTCCTCAAACCATCGGACAAGAGGAGGTGGTGCTGGTCCTTCACGAGTCACTATAATCTGTTCATAAAGCCTATATATAAAGTCTTAATATATAGTATTTCACAATACTTCATGGTATTCTAATCAAATCATTTTTTGGAATCTTAGATCTCCCAGAACCTGACACATTGTAATTCTGAGACTCCAGGAAAGTGGCAGTTCTGTAAAATGTTGGCACTGGAGACTAAATGCTCCCTGATAGTTTCACACCTAATTCACTTAACACACACACAAACACACACACACACACACACACACTCACACACACAGACACACATTACCCACAGTGACAGAGGGACAGAGTGATATCAGATGTATGATAGTTTTTTAATTTTCTATCATCCATATAGTGTTGTATAGTCATGAAACTATGCATATTTCACATATTTCCTATGTGTACATTTTTTTTGAAGTGTTTAGAAACTGCACTTAAAAAAAATAAAATAAAAGACATTTACTTTTTTTATCTTTTACTGTTATTTCAAAAAATCACCCACGACAAAACCATTCAAGCCATTCAAAATTCATTCGCACCTGTTCTGTAAGATACATTCTTTAAACAGTGGTAAAAGAGGATGTGGTGCTGATCCTTCAAGAGTCACTCAAAACGTATCTGTCCATAAAGCCTATAAAGAATTATTCTTAATATACAGTTCACAATACTTCAGCTTGTTATTCTAATTAAGTGAGGGTCATTTTATCAGTAAAATACATAAAATACATATTATTTTTATTTGAAAGACTTCTATAAATGATTTAAATCATACTTGTTTCTACAATTATTATTTAAAAGTAATCCTATAGCTCCATCTGGTGGCCATTATTGGTACTAAGAATTGCAAGCTTGATTTATATGTTATGATAGTTTTAATTTTATGCTGGCTCTTGAAAATGATAAAGCTATGAAACTTACTGTGCTTCCTTCAAATGATGACTTCTACGTATATAAAAAATTATGAAGAGTTGGAATTAAAAATTTTAAAGATATAGTAAAATAACTATTGTATTTTGTTTATGTTACTTTAATAAATCGCTATGGCCACACCATTTAAGGTATCCTAAACCCATTCGAAATTGAACATCTTCAGTGTATGGCTTCATGTTAAAACAGTAAAACAGGAGTGAACTACTTGTGTCTTCTTGGAGGAGAAAGAATTCATTTACAGGCTGAGTTTATCATAAATCCACAATAACATTTCTGAGTTCTGTATCAATCTGTGTTGTTGTTTGTTTATTTTTATTTTTTTTATTTTTCATAGGAAGATAACTGACCCTTTACTCTCCTTTTTAATAAATGTGCTTATAAACCAAGAACAAGCTATTTATAGCTGTATGGATTTACATTTTAAAAATTAGCCTACAGCAATCATTCTAAACAGCTTGAATAAAACCTGGTAATATTTATTATAGACCACTGTAACTGTGTATAATCTAACAAACAAGTTTATTATGAAAATAAAAGTGTGTACACCAGATAAATTGGACGATAAAGAAATTGCTAACAATAATATAATAGAGCATGTTTTAGGTTTTTAGGCGTTTAGATGCAGAAATGGACAAATCAAATGTAAAATAAAATGTAATTGATTTAATTAAATATAGATTATGTCTTGTTAGAGCAAAATAATAAATAAATACCTACACACATTAAAAAAGCAGCCAAGATTAATGAGTTAAATTTTTTATATAGATTAAAATTTAAGACGGAAGCAGCTGGTATATGCGGTCACTTAATATTAAAATCCAATAGATCCACTTCAGATTTATTTCTCAACAGTTTATGTTCACGTGGCTGTTTTCGTTTATATTAGCCAAGCTATTATGTATTTTGAAATAATCTTGTCCGTGATGTGTTCGTTCTTACGACAAAAGGCAGAATCCTGCAGCTCGAGAGATACATGTTATTCTGCCAGTCGTGCTTTCAAATAGTCTTGCACACATAAACGGGTCACAAACACCTATTTAGCTCGTGTTGTGTTATAATGGGTGTATAGTGTGCATTTATGGCAATAATTTATTTTAAAAAGCTCTTAAACAAGAATAAATTCGTTTGTTTTGAACTTGTGACACTGTACGCGCTGATCGGAGGCAGTGATTTCAGATAGGCAGCCGCAAATATTTCATTTTCACACAAACAGTTCAAAAACATCTTAATTTAGCTATTGGTGTGTTCTAATTGGTGAATTGTGTGATATCACTGCAATACTTTATTTATAATAGCTATAAAACAAGAATAAACTCGTTTTTTCTGAGCTCATCATTCCACACGCTCTTGCTCAGAGCGGTGATTCATCTCTCGTGTTTCTCACATATCACCATGGCCGCGGGAAGTGGGGGTGCTGGGGTGCTGCAGCACCCCCTAGTGACGAGAGGGAGATAAAAAAAATGTAGGTCTATTAAAATATTTTGCACAATTTATAAATTCCTTATGAATATTTTAGAAAATGATTTTGACACACGCAGTCTATTACGTATATTTTGGATTTTAATTTCATATTTTGAGGCCTAATCAACACAGGTTCGGAAGTTACGTTGTCGACGTCAGGCAGGCAGGTTTGGTCGCCGAGTAACGAGGTTTCCCGCTCGTTCCATGCAGAATACATTCATCTTTATTTAATACAGCGCACCTCGACATTTGTACACCTGTAACCAGGGCACCCCGCCTGCATGTAGCTCAGGTAAGAGCATTGTGCTGCCGCGCTTGTAACATTTATTTTTTTGGCAACAAGTGTGGGATCAGCTTTGACTAGCCAAGCAATTGTAAGTAGTAGCCTACACTATAGTATTTTTGTAAGGTGGTGGGGATAGAGATGGAGAGTATTATTTCGTTCGTGTGTTCTTTGCGTAATGGTTGAGATGAACTGTTAAATAACGTTTAAATAGTCGGAGATTATTTCCTTGTGGTTTGTGTAAAAAGGTTGGAGATGGAGACAGAAAGCTTTATACTGTGCGTGTTTTTTTTTTTTTGCGTAATGGATGTGGAGAATTGTTCAATAAACAAATTGCTTAAATAGTCAGAGATTATTTCCTTGTGGTGTGCGTAAAAAGATTTTGGAGTTAATAGAGTTGCGTGTGACATAAACGTGCAGTGACTCAAGCCAGCTGACCAAATCGATTGCATTGTTTTAGCGTTATTGTGAAGTTTGATTAATATTATATTTTGTTGTAATATTATTTCTTGTATCTAAATAAGTTGCATGTATGTATAGGCTATCTGAATTTGTAATGAAAGTAATTATTTCGTTTTCTTTCGAATATTAAACTATTATTTCTGCTTCTGCTTCAGATTAATAGCGCATTGCACATATCTGAGAACTGATGTCTGTGTGTTTCAGACCCTGGCTGGCTGTGCACTGAAGTGTATATGACAATAAAGTAGTAAATCTCAAAGTATTTATTTTTTAAATGTATTTTAAATAGGCCTATAGGCTCATAGGTTTTTTGTCAAAAAAAAAAAAAAAAAAAAAATTCACAGCACCCCCTGTTCAAAATTACTTCCCGCGGCCCTGCATATCACTGACCACACATCCATTATTAATGAGCCCTGACCTGGAAATAATCATATATGTTGGTTTAGCTTGTCAGTGTGAACTAAATCCAAGTATTATTTTGTATTTTAACCGATTTAAAAGTGAAACCAAAAGAGAGTCTCCTCCCTTTTTTAGTTCAAGATATGCACCTGTAGGGGCGCTATTTCTCTCAGACAATGGAAGTCTAAGCACACACACTCAAACAGAGGGACAGAGTGAGATGAGATGTCTGACAGTTTTTAAATTTTCTGTTATCCATACAGTGTTGTAAAGTCATGAAACTATGCATATTTACTCAGAATAACTTTCTTTTCTGTATGAAAAAAGGCTTTGAAGTGTTTGGAATTTAAAAATGCAAGAGAGAATATAGTATGGGTTGTGTCAAACAATTTGATTGATGAGGGTCATAAAAGCCATCTGTTCTGGACACCTGTTTGTACACCCCCTCCCCCTCCCTGTACACCCCGGTGACCTAGATATGAACTTACGACCCTAAGAAGGAATTTCGTTGAGGGAGGGTGAAAATGTGTTGGATTCTATGTGCTTTTTTTTTTTTTTAAACTGTGGAAAGGGATGAAATCATGAAAATGGTATAAGGGAAGTTTTTATTAAGGTTTTAAGTACACAGTGCATTTTCAAGAAAAAGCTTATACACACATACGAGGTGGAAACGATGTAATGATTGTTTTCGTAGTTGGAAAAGTGTAAAACATTGTTAAAGTTGTAACAAATAAAAAAGAAAAAAAAAATAGGTTACTGGTTATTTATCTAAAACAACTAAACAAGTCAAAACCATCAGATGTGTCTTCTTTAAGCAACACGTGAAAAAGATGTGAGAGCTTGTAAAAATTTAAAAAGGTGTTTTGTTACCAGCTAGAAAAGAAAGCATTTAGCATTTGTACCTTACCTCAAACTGAAAAAGAAATGAATGTAAAGCGGCGATACAAACCAGAAAACTTGGTGTTTGTCATAATGTGAGAAAAAGTTCAAACAAAAGAAAAAAGATGGTAGGCATTACGCGGATCAAAAATAAAATCCATCAGACAAGATACTTCGAATCAAATCTATGTTGTACTTTACCACTAACTATAACTTTAAAAATCTAGACTATTACTGACAGAGAGTTAGACGAAAGAAAAAAAAGATCTCACAGCAAAGTGTCAAGGCATCTCCGTTGAGCGATACTGACAGCACCGCACACACACTTAGAATGAGGCTCGGGAATGCTCCGGAAAAAAACCACGCCTCCAGCGCTAGAGACTGTCCCCGCTGTAGACTGATAACAGCATCAAATAGATTTAAATGTTAAATAATTAAACTAAGTAGTTTTTAATAAATAGACATCAGGCCTTAATTAGTGAAAACTTTAAATCCGTTTAAACATAAGATCAATTTGTACTTTTTAAATGATGTAGCTTTATGCGATTTTTATTTACTTTTAGTCTTAAAAAATACAAAATAAAAAATAATAATAAAAACACCATTGAAAAAACATTATTTGTTTTTTTAATGTATTAAGTTAATTACTCTAATCTACGACTAGTCTAAATTTAGACTATTGCCGTCGATATATCTTTTATTTTTGTCAAGCTTAATTTCTCAAGCTATGACAATTAACACACAAACACACTTTCCTTCTGGCCAGTTTGTAAGTTTGTGTCGCGTTATCTAGTAAATAAAACAGACATATGTAGTTAAAAGTAGCCCCATTTAACAATATGACAGGAAAGAAATATCTCGTCTCAGGTCGTGCAGCGAAACGTGACCGCGCCGGGCATCTGGTGTCTGTGTGATGTCACCTGCATATCAGTTAGACATCAGCGGGGGTAAAAACATCTAAAGGTTTTGGGGGTTTGCAACTCAACTGTAATCTAATTAGTTTTCCGGGGGGGGGGGGGGGGGGGGGGGTTCTGGTGTTTGTAAACGGTCTGCTGCAGGTAACCATAAAAATGGTTTATGGTTTAGGCCTGTGATCGTGAGGTTATCTGACAGTTCATTTAGGGTCAAATGGGTGTGAAATCTTTTAACAAGTCAGACCATATAGGAAGATGTAGTTTAATTCGAGTTAATTTAGTTTATTTTAGTTACATTTATAATTTTTATTAACCCCTAGATCTTTCAACCTCAACATAAATGTACCGAGAATGCAAACAAGTGCACAAACACAACATACAATCATAAACACACACACACACACACACAACAGCCACCCATTCACACTTTCCTTCTACCGAGTTTGTGTCGTGTTATCTAGTAATTAAACCATACATATGTAGTTAAAAGTATCCCCATTTAACAATGACAGGTAAGAAATATCTCGTCTCAGATTGAAACGTGACAAACTTAGTAGTGATTCTTTAAATCCTGTTTTTCAACTCTTTGAGATACTTAATCATTGAAACATTTCTATAGTCACATCTTTATTTAACATTTTCTAAAATGAGATCTGGTTTATTTCTATATTAAGTGTAAGTAAGTGTGTATTCTTTCGTTGTCATATCTTTTACATTTTATTAAAATAGGTTCAACTGATTCAGGAAGATCACATTTAACACAAAGTCCAGACACATGTTTTTCCTCTTATAAATAATGACTGATTAAGTGCAATGTGTCCAATCTATGGCGAGAGCTTCCTTTCTATCCCCAAAATTCTCCTTTCATTAAATTTGATGTCTGACATTTAATGTTTTTATCTGATCCACTACCTTCTATTCCTATATGTGCAGGTATCTATACAAAATAAATATTTGTTTTTGGTTGTATTCTGAACAAACTCTGTAAAATGAATGACAAATTGTCTTGTTGAAGATTCGCCACACTTTAAACTAGTTACTGCAAATGAGTCTGAACATATGACTACTTTAGGTATATTAATGTGTTCAACCCACTGAAGAGCCAAAAATATGACAATCATTTCTGTAGTATACAGACGGATGATTAGATGTTCTTTCAGGTATTCTATATCTACCCACTTGGAACATATGTGTCCTGTTTCAGGATCTTTAGATACATCTATGTATATGATTACTTTAAAACTATATGCTCTTTATTTTTCATCTAAACAAAAGTCCTTGATGTTTTATTTTATTTTAATAAGCCACTCACACTTACTTTAGTAGCCTAAATTGAATATGTTTTTTATTTTGTCAATATAACTTCTGGCACGAAAATTCTACATTCATAAATGTATGTTTCTCAAAATCCTTACGTTTGTGCATTTAAAGAGGAATTTGTGATGTATTTGGAGACGTTAAAAGAAATGAAAAGTCTCAAAGCAAGATTTTTGTATTCTTCATTGGGGATTTGGTTTTTTCTTAATGTGAAAATCTGTTACTCCCTACTTTTTCATTCTTTATCTTTTTCTTCAGTGTTGTTTTATTTATTTTACATTTATTTTGTTTTATGATGTACAGAGTGTGAACGAAATTGAGTGTAATCTCAGACCATATTTGTAAATCTACCAGTAATGTACGCCTTATATTTTTAATGTTTAAAGCATCAATAAAAAAGAAAAACACCCACTAACACATCCCCTCAACCTCCCTAATAACGTTGGTCACAAGGTTTAAATGTATGTTAAAGAGTTAAACAAGTAACGTTTTTAATAAAAACATCAGTCCTTATTTGATGAAAAATTCTACCTGGTTTTAATATTAGACCGATGTTTTACTTTAAAATTAGGTTAACCTATACCATTTTATTTTCATCTCAAAAAAATTCCTTGTTGGAAAAATTGTTGTTTATTCATTTTAATAAGTCACTCACACATCTTTAGTAGTCTAAATCCTTGAATACGTCTTTATTTTGTCAGTATTACTTCTATCATTGCTATATCGTTGCTATATCAATTAAAAATGCGTTTAGGCATACACCAATCTAACTGGAATGAAATGTTTTGGAATGTTCTTTGATTTTCTTGCAAAGAGAACTTTAACACACGTTACAGGAGAGGCTAAATATTTCATCTCAAGTAGTGCGTAGAAACGC